>NC_056725.1:237571482-237691482 GCF_019279795.1 Protopterus annectens | reverse complement strand
TTTGATGTCTGTGTAAGACTACTTCTTCCTGAGTCAATCTACAGTTATGTTCAGATCAGGAATCTCTCAAAAAGACTGTGTAAATCAATAGTAGATATACCCAATGTACTGATTTTCCTGCAGATGAGATGTGATAAAGCAGACTTTTTGCTAAAATATTGTTTCCATTTCTGGAATCTAATTTAACTAATTTATTTATTTTTGTTGCCCTCTCACCCAAAAGAAACAACAAAAGCTCATCATTCATCCTGAGGGACGAGTATGGGCCCACAGGGTGAACTCATCGAGCCTTCTCCATTCCTGACCAGGCAAGGGTCCTATGTCCTATTAATTCCCTGTCCAGCTCACCATCTTCCCAGTTTAAAGTGGAGGGTGGGCTCTTCCCTCTCCCTTGACAAGAGCCATTCATCCCATTCATTGCTCAGGTTAAACTGCCCAGTCCTGCACCACATGAGAGTTGTAGGCTGGGTGGTAAGGAACACAGCAGTCATCTGGAGAGTCAGAACTTCTGCTCTTTCTCTCTCTCTCTCCATGGGGCTGCTAACCTCCTCTAGACTCCCCTTGAGCTCCACCATAGATGTCTCATCTGGGAATGTGTCTATAGCTTCACGCAAACTCAGATCCCTAGCTTGCTAAGCACCTACTATCTCAGAGTAGTGTGTGTGCATCTCAGAGCATTGTGTGTGCATCTCAGAGCACTGTGTGTGTGCATCTCAGAGCAGTGTGTGTGTGTGTGCATGCTCAGAGCAGTGTGTGCATCTCAGAGCAGTGTGTGTGTGTGTGTGTGTGTGTGTGTGTGTGTGTGTGTGTGTGTGTGTGTGTGTGTGTGTGTGTGTGTGTGTGTGTGTGTGTGTGCCCAGAGCAGTGAGTGTGCATCTCAAAGCAGAGTGTGTGTGTGTGTGTGTGTGTGTGTGTGTGTGTGTGTGTGTGTGTGTGTGTGTGTGTGTGTGTGTGTGTGTGTTTGCCCAGAGCAGTGAGTGTGCATTTCAAAGCAGAGTGTGTGTGTGTGTGTGTGTGTGTGTGTGTGTGTGTGTGTGTGTGTGTGTGTGTGTGTGTGTGGTCACACCTGGTGCTTTCCATCAGTGTCATTCCTGTAAATTGCCCTGTATAAATGTCATTAGTATTCTCTCTGTTTATTTCACTTTTTCAATTTAATACTTATCCATTGTAAAAAAGTTCTGTTATTTTTTTCAAACATGAATATTTTGTTATAAACCAAAATGTTTTATGTTTTGTAACATGTTCATTATTAACACATTTGGGAATGTGGTTTCTCATGTTTTATAATGGTTTCCTCAAGCATATTTTTCTTCAAATTCAGCATATTTCAAATTAATCAAATGTAATGAAGCTAGTCTCTAAGAAGAGTTTTTGGCATTCTATTTGAAATCTATGATGTCTGCCAGAAGTTGTTTATGTTAAAATGCAGACCTTATGAGACTCGGCATAAAATTAAATGTGCAATAAAATATTTCTTTACCAAAGCAATTTTATCAAATGAAGCATATTCCTTCCTAAGGATATAATCTTACACTTCATAATTTTTTCACATTGCTAGCTTCTCTATACAGGTTATCTACATGACTGCTGTTGTTCAGATGGTCTTCCATAACTTCCTACAAAACTGTTTCCAATGATATTCACCAGTTTTCTGAAATGCGTTAATATTTTCCAACCTGTTAGTGCGTGGAAGTAAAACAAAAATAATGCTAACTCGAGAAGATGCAAGCCAAAACTCAGAACACTGCAAAATAAATGGGTGGACCAGAATCAGGATATTTTAAATAAATAGTCTTGCTAAGTTTTTTAATAAATATTTTGTTTACAAGCATGAATAAAATTGCTCTTTCTCAAGTCTCTTCAATATACATTATAAAATGCAGTTGTAGAAATCCTTCTGTTGTATACTGTAAAATACATGCTCACTAACATTTGATTAAGTTGAGCCAAATGTTTTAATTTAAGCATTTTCTAATTCCTATTTTCCATATAGAAGGCTAAATGGAAACATTGCCATTAAGCCCAGAGACAAGGCTGACATCTATTTCCAGTTGCTATTTTTCCTCCGCTTAATAATACATTATTAAAATTGTTTCCATTGCTGCTTTATGTATCCCTTGTAAAACATCATAGTTAAAAAGTTTTATCTGATCTTTCACTGACATGCTTACCTCAAAACACTTCTCATATTACCTGTGACACTAGGCTGGCACCCTTGCCCATAAATGAATCAGTACAAATGCACCACTTCCACCAATATGACATCCCAATAACAGGATGACTGGCACAGATGAGGTTTGAGTCTTATGACTGCCAGTAAAAGGTTACGGAATAGCATGTCTGCTTCAGTAAGTAGTTTACAAAGTATAGCCTAGGCACAAGAACATAAAGGGAATATGCACTGCGGTTTGAGTATGGGCTTCCAACCTCCATACCCAGAATGGATTGCAGACAGCCCACATTTACACACCTGGGTCTTTGATCAAGCAATCACATAGACCCGCCATACTGCTGTCTGTGTGAACCATTGTCTTCTTCTGCCCCTTTATCCAAGGTAATTGCCTGTTACACAAAGTATCATTATAGGCACACACACAAACATACACACACACACACACACACACACACACACACACACACACACACACACACACACACACACACACACACACACACACACACACACACACACACACACACACACACACACACAGACACACACACACACACAGACACACACACACACACACACACACACACACACACACACACACACACACACACACACGCACACACCATGAAAGGCTAACAGAATACTTCAGCTCCCCATAGCTTTCTTCCTGGCATGGTCGTCCTGCCTCCACCCTGGAAAAGTCAAAGACTTTCAGTTACCTTCTGCTCTTAAATCAAGCCAAATACAAAATGCACCAATTAATATTTCTTTCACTGGCAGTAAGCCTTAAGCAGTCTAGTGGGAGGTTTGTGTCATACAGCTTACTAAACAACCATATAAATCACGATTACCCTCTGCTCAGATAAAGAACAATGCATGAATATACTTATAGTAACTAGATAAATGCCAACCACAAGAGCTTAAAGATAAATAAAGGTAGTTTACTTAAATAATAAAGATAATTGTGAAAATGCTAAGAAACATATTCACAGGTTGGCAGACTCAGTGGAAATAAAATAATAGGCAATAAAATAGACAGGATGCATAAAGAAGAATTAAGTTCCAGATATCCAAGTTCCCTGGCTATAGCACACTGCAGAAATACTCACCCTACATAAATTAATAACTAGCATTCACAGATGCTTCCACAAAAACAAAATAGCATCAACATCTCTCACTAGCACTTTTCTTCATATACAGTTACATGAAATGTCTTTTCCCCAGCCCCCAATGTCCATGACATCACCATCCTGTTGCTGGAGAAAACAAATAACTAGGGCAGTTATTTTATTTGTTACAGCAACCATAAGGTTTGCAAAGATTCATGTCTGCTTTCTTTGAATCATGAATCCACACTCAGTTCTCGGGGATATACATGCCAGTAAGTATATCAGTAATTACATTTTGAAAGAAATGCAGTCCTTGGTCTTGTCTTTAATCTTTGTTTGTTACATTAGCAATAGGAGCCAGCGCATCTGGAGATCCAACAATGTTTGAAGATGTTCCCTCTTCTGTGATACTCAGACAGTCGAAAGCCAAGCATTCCTCTAGCATGAGAAGAACTCTGTAGATAAACAAGCAAAAAAGTACAGTAAATTTTAACTATTTAATTTAGCCTGGCATTACCCTGGCTTCATATAGGTATTCTTTATATTTTCTAAAATTCTCTATTGTTCGTACATATAAACTGTGTATATTCTTAGCTACATAACATTTGTTTTGATAACATTGTCATTATATGTGGTAGACAAGGATAAAACTCCAACTACAGCCCAAGTAACTTGAGTTTTATTAGTGACTCAGGTTGCTTAGACTGCCAGGGGAAGATTTGTATGTCCATGCTGGGGAAGGTGGGACAGAAAAACAAATATAAAATCTCAATTAAATCCACAAGTTCATTGCTCTGCTTCTATAGAACATTGTTTGTTTACATCATGCATGGACAGAAAACTAGAAGAAATTTCATAGGAGTAACAACAAAAGCTTTATTTGTAAGGCTAACTAGCTGTGGGAACAGGTAAAGAAGAATTCAGACAGAGAGACACTATCTGAATTTTCTTTTCAGTTTACATTGTAGCAGTTTGCTTTGTTCTTTTGAAACAGTGCCAGATATATAATAATGTAGAATGACCTGATGTTAACTTACAATAGAAAAACTTCTACTTGCTTGACTGCATATTTATTTCACTGTAGGTCAGAGCAGGTAAAAATGAATCCAGCACATTATGTATAAAACCAGTTTGGTTACAAACAGCTGTTTTGCCTATCACTATGGTGTCACAACCTCTTTTCAAAGAACAAACTCCTAAAGTTGTAATTATGTATTAATTTTCATTATAAAGAAAAGAAAAGATACTTGTGATATCCTGTTTAAACTATGTGCGTGTAGGGGTATGGGTGTGCATGCATGCATGTGTGTGCATATTAGAGATGAAAGGTCAGAAAGAATGAAAGAGGAAAAAGCATTTTTAAGAATATTGCCTGGCCTCTGCGGAAAAAAAAAGAAAACAGTTTTGTGATTCAAGAGTAATGTATGTAGTTTTACTCTACTTATTTTTATGAACATATATTTTGCAGCTCCTTCACTGGTATAACCTGATTTTTTCCAGTCAGTATTTAATGACACTAACTGATTAAGAGTACTTAAAGAGTGAGCAGTGTAAGGCTTCAGTGAGTGCTTCAGGTGTCTGTTGATAACCAAGGCTATTAGTTCACAGCTTAATGGCACTCTGAGGTCTCCATCCACCAATTTTGTGAGCTATTATTGCAGTTCAGAAATATGTCTTGGACCATTGTCCCATATAATTTCTTGGATGCTCAGTTTGTGCAAAGCAAAGTGATCAGAAGCAAGCATATTGATTTAATTTTCGAAATAGGTGTTTTTGTTTTGAAATAATCCCCATTAAGAGGCTTTTAATCCCAGTATGTTAACATCTAATATAACACACTCTGTGATCATGTATCTAAAGGAAAGGCAGAAACCCTGAGTCTAGCAATCTTATTTGATGAGAGCACATTTTGGCCAACTACCTTAGTCACCACTTGGATATAAACAGTTGGCAGACTTCCCAGGCCACATTCTCCAAAAAATGCATGATAAAATTAAAAAAGCTCAATAAAGTCCCAACTGAGTGTTGATTGTCTGTCTGCAGCTTTGTTATATCTATCTGGTGTGGTTTTATGATGGGTGAACTTGTACAGATGCATTTTATTGAATTGTCAGTCTGTATTAACATCAGCCCACATTATCAAACCCGTATTATGGTTTTCTGAAGAATTTTTGATGAGGACCATCAGAGAATATCTTTCAAGAGATTTAGCATAGTTTTCTGGGGGTATGAACATACTCATGATTGTGACTGTCTTGTGAGTGTTTAGTTTTATCACAGCCTGTAGGATTTTTGAGTTAGAGAAAGTTTGCAGGATGTGGATGGAGAGGGAAGATATCCAATGTGTTTCTGTAGAAAACAGTGACACCAACAGCGTTTTCAATGGCTCTGTCTAATCTGTTACTATTATAGCCTGGGGCGGCAATTTCTTAATTTTTGTTTTCTGACCGAGCCAGGCTTCTGTGGACACTAAGATGCTTGGAAAATGCAGTGCTATCCATCCATGCATTTCAGGGAGTTTGTTGTAAATACTTTGTAAGTTGATATAGTATAAGTGAAGGCCAGGATAGGACTGTGGGAACATGTTGGAAATAAAGGAGCTGATGGGGATAGGCTGTCTGTTGACTGAATAAACTCAGCTGGGACTGGGTTTTGGGTGTATATCACATCTACGTTTTATGGTTATAGAAGTGTAATCGTACAGCTAGAGACATTTTTGCTTGATTTTGTGTTTAATACCAAATTCTTGAATAAGTAGCTATTGCTTTGGATAACTGTATTTGAGTAGTAGGATGGATGTGTTAGCACTTATACAGACAGAGTGTGATTGGGAGACTTAGTTCAGCTGTATTTTGCTTGGAGGGCACAATATGAGTTTTATTGGAATTGTGAGGGCAATAGATGTTTGTAGGATGCTAAGCGTACAGGTGGGAGAAGAGGAATTAGTATGAGAAATTGTAGGAGAAACCTTTCTGAAATGTAAGAAATAGAGGGTTTGGAAGGATGAGGACATACTTGAGATAGGAAGTAGGGAGGGTTTCTTTGGGAAAATTAAAAGTTGAAATATAGAATAATAGATAATGTAGTCTGTAGGGTTATAGGCAATTTTGAGATGTGTGAGTGTTTAAGAGTATGGATGTGGGGAGTTTTGATATGAATGAGAATGAATTTATGTGGTTCAGGAAATGTTAACAGTATAGAATAGGTATGGGTAATGAAGGGTTGTAAAGTGAGAAGTGCTAATTTTACTTTTGTATTGATGGAGAGAGTTATATTACCTTGTATTTTAAAAGCCCACAATACATAATCCTACATTGTAAATGTTAAGTGTTTTATAAGTGTTCCTGCCTCAAAAGTAGACCATGCCTGAAAAGGGTCCATGGACCACCCACTTATCAAAAATAAATAAATAAACAGAAAGGAACCATTTACTTATTCATATAAACATGATACTCTGTCCATTAGCTGCAAACAATTATGCTGATGTTTCTGACTAGGAGCATGTTTTACAGTAGAGAAGTCTGAGATGAAATACCTAATCAGGCAGTCTCACTGACATTAGACTTCTAGGACTCTTTACATAACTAAACAATTCTTAGCTCCATAGCAGGATTAACATTGCGAAGAGTGACAGCAAAATTATTGGAGTCAGCATACCAAAGGAGTTATGTAGCTAACATAGAATTAATACGTTTAGAGAACATTGCACGTCATGTCAATTTACTAATCATTACAATTAAGGTTAATATATGTTACTTGTGAAGATAAAAATGAAAGAGAACATTTTAAAAAAAATAATAATTCCAGAATGACACTAGTTAAAATGCAAGGCAAACAACAGTGATTGGTGTACAACAGGTACTGGCTACAATGCAACTGGATTAATTACTGAAGTTATTTCAAGAATGGACAGGAAATACTTAAAGGAATTCTAGTGAGGGGTACTGAAATGGTTATTGCTGGTTAATAATCATAATGAAAAAACATAAGCAGGAGGCATGGATGTGCACATATTTTGTGTATTCAAGTCAAAAGTACAGAAGTCATCACACTTTGTTTCCGAGTAGCTGTCTTCTGTTTGCCTAGCATCCTTCAGAAATTTCCTTCTGCACCCAGTAACAGTTTGTATTGTAATCAGCCTTAGTAAGAGGCAGTGTAACATATTTTTGAATAGGTATGTCATAGATGTGACACCAATGAAATCTTTTCATATAGCAAATATGTATATAGAGAATTTTTCTAAAGTATAAGAAGGTCTTTTCTATTACCTGCCTCATGAAATGTGATACTTGGTAGGTTCAGGGGATCACAATTGCTAAAACAGCATGTTTTAATATGTGACTATATTACATATTTGTATCCTTCATTTGTAATATTCAGAGAGCGAAAGCTGTATATTTTCATTACTATGACACGCATTTTAAATCAAACTGCACAATATGATGTGTAAGCATAAATTATTATAAAGTGTCATTTATTTAAAGTTATCTGTGGTTATTTCTTGATATACGGTAGAGCTGCTGTGTTACAAACAATATAGTCTGCACTGTAAGAAGTGTATTATTTGTCCCATTACCAACTACCTCAAAGGACATATGTATGTTTGCTTTGAAAGAAGCTCTCTAAGGCTTGAAAACTGCAAAGGTATTCTTTCTAAAATTATATTACAGATTTTGCTCTCTTATATATTTTGCTTGGCATTAACAGGGGAAGCAGAACAGCCTATATTATCTTTTTAATCTGTACTGTGCCTACAGTATAAAGATGTAACAAAGGTTTTAATACATCATGGAAAGTAAAGCCTTAAAATTAAGTTATTTATAGTGCACTCTGGCTTGCTCTAAATGTCATAAGAACATATATAAAGAAATGCAGATTCCTGTGTAACTGTCTGTTTGCAATACTTTAGTTTTACTATGGTCTGAGACGTACCAAGAGGTGTCTAAAGTCTAATAATATTGCTGGTATTGCTGCCATTATCATTGGTACATCCAAAATTTAGCTGCTTTATTACATTTAATTAAAAAAAAAATGATAAGGACAACGGATACAGCAACAAGTGAAAAAACAGATTTTAAATATATTTGTTCATGTTAATGGGTACATTATGGCATCTAGAGAATCAAGTCTCACCTAAAAATGCACTGGCTCTGTTGTTGCTCCAATCTAGACTAAAAAAATTAAAATTAAAAACTCCTATCCCGAATAATATAGTTCTGATTTTTATTATCTGCTACTGAGCATGTTAAGTACTAATTGCTTTTTTCAGCCTTCCTGACTCAGTCTCTAGTCAGATATCCCCAAGTCTACATCTACTAGCTACTTATGTTACTTTATTTTGATTCTTCAGTTTGTTAAAGTACCTATTGCTCTGTATTTATTGTATGTTTGTTCTTTACTGTAAAGTCATTTACTCAGTTACAAGGATCTATTTGCTCTGTTTTTATTAGATAACTTTTATCTTGATAAAGTCTCCAAATTCGGAGACGAAAGCGCTTGAGTTTGGATAATTTTTACTTTATTATTTTCTTTTTGTTAATAAAGAGTGTATTACTATATATTTGGAGGTCCGGAGCGTTTTTTTTTTTATTGAAGCACCATCTTCCTGGTTGGCCGATTTTGTTTTTTAAATCTAGATTCTGTTAGCCTGGGAACCCAGGGAAGTGTGAAGAATGATGTAATGTGAACTAGGAATGTGATTTTAAAAACAGAGAGAATCAGAGAGCATTAAGCATTTTGTCTTGACCATCCAACTGACCAGCGCTGTCTTGCTCTATATGTAAGTTTATCTTAGACTTGTGTTTTCTCTTACAAATAGCTAGAAACTAGAAAGATTAGACTAAGTATTTTTTGTGATGTCTGAACTGTGTGTGTGTGTCTGTGTGTGTGTGTGTGTGTGTGTGTGTGTGTGTCAGCTATTTGGGCAAGGACACAAATCACTGGTTGGACAGAGAGGGAGCTGGAAGTTTTAGCTTGCCCACTAGGCTGAGATCTGGATCCTATAGCTGTGCCAGTGGGGAGTCTTATTGGGGACCTGGAGAGCAAGAGAGCGACCAGGCCAGACTGACTGTGATCTCTGTGTGCTCTTATGGGAAATTGCACTTTACTGTGCGTATTTGTTATCATTTCCTCCTATAGGAGACGCCCCTCACTGGTGTTAGTGGTGAGGATTGAGTCTCCTTGATTGCTGGGCCAGGACATGGGCGTCACAGCACCCATTAAAGTCTATGAGTGCACTTCATGCTTTCACTACTATGATTACACTGAGGATACAGTTTAATCTGTAAGCTCAGTGACATTATCATAGGGGAGGGTCAATTTTCAAAAGTTGTTTTCCTCATAAAGCAGCAGCCAAAACTTTCATCAATGGTTTAAAATGCTGTTCACTACATGATGTAGTACAAATGTAAGAAGATACATATGACTAATACTCTTCAAGTTAATATTAGATTTTATCAGTTCTATAATGTTAGCAAAAGATCTCTGTGTTACTGATTGAGAGACATGAGCAGTGATTACTTAGAGCTGCATGACTGCATGGCCATGAGAGACAAACATGCTGACTCACACATTAGTCACACAACCACACACACACACACACACACACACACACACACACACACACACACACACACACACACACACACACACACACACACACACACACACATACACACACACACACACACACACACACACACACACACACACACACACACACACACACACACACACACACACACACACACACACACACACACTCACACACAAACACACCACTTGTAGAGGGCCATGTAGTGCACACTACAGTTTTAGTCATCGTGCCTGTAATATGTTACAGTAAGATATCTGCACTTGCAGTATATGTTCCACTGAAGTACTCCGTGATCTGCCTTGCTAAAAAGCTAAAGAAATGAGAATCTGAATAAAACTTCAGTTCAATTTTGCAGTTAACTACTTAGAACTATGTAACTACTTGCAGTTTCTTTCGTTGGAGGAGCTTGGGTACGTCTTGGCTGTACAAGGTCTCTCTTGGGTCTGGATGTTCCTCTGGAAGTTCTTCTTGATGTTTCCCTTGATGCATCAGAGATTTATCTTTGGATGGTCTAGCTGTGATAAATGAGCTTTTAATGCTAGAAATTGTGCAATAAAAAACAATCAGGTACTCAGTTCTCAATGCTAGAAAGTGTGCCAAGATGTACCCAAGCTCCTCCAATGAAATAAACAGTGAGTAGTTACATAGTTTTGTTTTTTCCCTAGTGACCTCATTCATTAAGGCTCCTTTACTCTCTTCTACTTGTGGTTAGGACTTAGCAGATATCCCTTCAGTTAACTACTTAAAGAGAAGAAGTGTCTTTAACTTTTCAGCCTTAGGTCCCCTGGGAATATCAGGCATTCTGCTTTGCACTGTTGTTTTTATATATATATATATATATATATATATATATATATATATATATATATATATGTGTTGAAACAGTTTACTATCATAATTTCAAATTCAACTCCGTCGACCGCACTATGTTCGAACACAGAAACTCGAAAAGGAAATGTCGAACTTCAAAAGCAAGCTTAGGAACGGGTTTTAACATGGGTTGAGATAGCGGTAAGTTTTTAGTTTGGCAATAGCAGTGAACACGTATCTCGACCCATGTTAAAACCATTCCTAGGCTTGCTTTTGAAGTTTGACATTGCCATGTTCGACTTTCCATGCTCAAACATAGTGCGGTTGACGGAGTTGGATTCGAAATTATGATAGTAAACCATTGAAACATATTTATTTATAAATACAGGCACATAACAATAAATCCAGACATGATTAGCCATGATCTTTGTTTCATACAGCAGGGAGTTTAAACAAAGATGGAAACTGGGATAGTTGCCATGACAGTGAAACCTACAGTGAAGTCTGGAAAATTAACTGCTGATCGTTAATAATCTCTACAAATCTGTTTAAGACCATGAACCAATGAAACCCTGAGTATCATTACAAGAAAATAGCAAAGAATGCTAATAAAAACTTCATGAATTGACTAATGGAAAATGCATGGATACCACTCACCAGTTTCTGCTTACTTTACTACTTATAACTTAGCAAATTAACCATGTAGTAAATCAACATTATAAAATACAATGCTAAAAGCACTGAAACCTTAGTATGATGATTTAAATAAGGACAGTAGTATTAAACTGATAGGTGAAGTGAGGCTGTAGTGTGCTATACTACATCTTCTGTCCATATGAGGATGAATTGCTGACTTAACTATCCTTTGAAAACAGTCGTTGTTTGTCAGCATTGGTAGAATATCTTGCAACAAGGCTTTCTGTGGCATTTCAACATCCTCTGCATATCTCATCATTAATATGTAGTCAAGTAGCAGTCGATGGAACTTTTAAATGAGATATTTTATCTTCTAAATTCTCTGTGTATGAGACACAGTCTCCTAGCCTGGGAATTGACATAGACTATTAGCAGAATACTGATTATCTGTGCTTCCTAGCCTAAGAATTAGCACAGGCCAAAACAGATTTGCTAAAGAAAGAAGCATTCTAAGACTCTTCTGCTCTTTTATGTTTAAAAGAGCAGGTAATGGCTTTCTTAATGGTGCCTTTTTATTTACCTAACCAAAGCATTCAAAGCAGAAAGTGAACTATCTTCCAGTAAGAATTTGGAGGTCCCAAAGCTCAGTCATAGGTCCCCTTCAATTCACACTGTTCCTAATTCGCCTTTGTAGTTATTTCCAGTGTTATCCTCTGTGCAGTAGAGCTAGTCCTTTATAGATTCACTTCTCCTCTGATTCAAATCCATTTGACAAAATTCAAGTCTGACATAACTTGCTGCATGCAAAATAATTAATCTAAAATAATAATAAAACAAAATATATGATCTGAAGAATGTCATATAAGTTAAAAGCATTTTCCAAACCAGCCTCCCTTTATTCAGTAGCAATACTATTAATCAGATCTCTCTTAAAATACCTTGGACACAGCCTGGATCCCTCCTTCTTGTATACTGACCCATTAAAATCAAAAATTATCAGAATACTGCATGACTAACCTGACATTTGCTGATTTTTGATACCCAAAGGCAGAGCTGCCATTGATAAAGGGATTGTTGCACCTCAGCTTGAACATGGGCTCTCTTTGCTAGCCATCCATCCATCCATCCATCCACAACCCCTTTTTCCCATTTTTATACTTGGGGGCGGGGTGTCATCTCAACAGTGACAATTATCTAGAGCCGAGGTTCATTCCATAAAACCATCCTTTTAAAAAAAGCTATCCACTTACCAAACCTTGTTAATATTTAGATTTAGTCGATCACCACCCTTTCAACACTTCTACACATCTATTTCATTTTCAGCTGGCTTTCCATACATGAAAGAACTAATCTACTTCTCACCACAAAATGTAAAACCTGAATAACCGTACATGTCCTCAACTTTCCTCAAAACTCTCTAAGAAACCTACAAACTATTACCCTATGTCAACAACTCTCTAATCTCCACAGATCATGCTTTTTCAGTCATAGGCCATATAGTGTGAGGATAACCTACCACCAGCTTAATAGACCTAAACTGTCATCCAAGAAAACAGATCAGAACTAGCATCACATGACCAAAAGAGACTTGTGTTCATACTTGAAATATGCTCCCATCACATACACTTATAATAAAATGCCCATCCACTTCCTTACAGTGTCTTTTTTATCTAACTGAATTAAGTAAACTGGCTGCAGCTAATACTTCTGTATCTAACCTTGTAAATATTGTAAATAATGCTTTAGCCAGATAGCATTCTATGTTAGATAGCTATTGCATTTTTAACAAACAAAAAAGGTGCAAGGTAATGTGTTCATAAAATAATGGACTAATATAGAGAATATTTATACTATAGAATTCAACAAGGCAAAGCTAAGAATATTGAATTACAGCATAAAATGTGATATAATAAAGGAGAACAATAATGCTGTCACAGGACTAGTTCTATAATGCATTCCTGAAGCCAGAGTAGGAATCAAAAAGCAATGGGGGAAGAAGTTACAAGCATTAAGTGCCTTGGTCATTTACTTCATGCTAAGAAGAATTGCAATTATTAATTTATTATATTTGACTTGATATATTCATGTACATATAGTTAGGAAATATAGATATAATAGTAACCAGAAGGAATACATGCATTTTAGGCATTCGGACTGGGCAAGATATGTGAAAAACAGGTATTCATCAGCAAAAAGAGATATCAACTTAAGTTGAGAATGGGTGCCACTTTTGTCAAATATCATGGAAGGCAACTGTGGAAAGTGAAATGAAGGAAAAGGTATAGATAGCACTTATGACAACGCTGAGCAATAAATATGTCTCTTGTTGGTAAAATATCTCATTTCAAGATTTTTCTTTTTGTAAAAGGGATATAGGACTTCTTTAAATTAGTTTATCAAAAACTAGGCCACATAAGCAAGTTTACTTTGAACATGATCTGTGATGGTTAGAGGCATTGACAGTTTCCAAAAATGGCAAACTATAAAATAGAATACCAAGTTGTAAGCGTATATATGACCAAATAACCAAAAATATATACCAAATATACCCTAAAAAGGTCTGTAGCTCACTGCAAATGCTTACTTTCAAAAATCACTTTTAATAGAAAATAAATAAAAACGAACCCCTGAAGATATTTCCATATGGGAAAGTTATAGATGGATGGTTAAAACCAATATATGATAGAGTACACCATATAGTGAAAGACTCATGGGACTTCTTGGGAAGGTTGAAACCGGAAGTTTGGAAGGAAGGGTTAGTGTTTGTAACCATTGATGTGGTGGATTTCTTCTGTGTCCCAAAGGAAAACGGACTTGAATGGTTTAGTAATAGCATTCAGAAGTACATGAACTTTGAGCAGGAAAAGACGAGTTTAATTTGTGAGTTTATGTCTATTGTATTGGATTTCAATTACATCTGGTTCGAGGGTGAATACTATAGACAAAAAATCGGGGTGGCCATGGGGGTGGCGTGCTCCCCATATATGCAAATATGGTGCTACTAGATTGGGAAAGTGAATATATTTTGGATAGTCAATATGCTAGTAAATGTATATGCTACACTAGGTTTTTGGATATTTTTATTTTATGGGATGGTACAACAAGTGAAGTAGATTCATTTTTGAAGTATTTAATTGACATCAGTAGTTATTTAAAATTCACCCATAGTAGTAGCACGACAGGGATAGCATATCTCTATACCTTTATATCGAATGGGACAGCAGGATTCAAATTCAGAATCTATAGAAAAGAAACACTCAGCAACTCATATCTAGAATATACTGGTTGTCACCCAGCAAGTCAAAAAAAGAGCATCATTAAGGGTCAGTGCATAAGAGCTGCGAGAATGACATCTAATTCCAATGAGATGAAGAAGGAGCTAGTATATATAGGAACAATATTTGGGGAAAGGGGTTACCCCAGATATTTAATTGATGATGTCACTCAATATGTACTGAGAGAATGGGGGAAAAAATACTAACCACTTGTTGGTATTGGGTTGGAGAAAAACAGGGGAGACCATGAGAATGAGAAGGAAAATTCCTGCCACAGGGCTTGAGTTGTGGAGTGCAGTCCATACGCTGAAGCGATAAAGAAAATAATGCGACAAAACTGGAATATCTTAAGAAGCGATGACTTGGTTTGCAGTAAAGTGGGCACAGGGCCTATGTATATAAGACTGGGTCTAACCTAAAGAATAGGTTTGAAAGAGTGAAAGGCAGAACAAAGGGAGACACTGGAGACAGGTACTCCAAAAAATGTGGGCAGTGTCAGCAGTGTAAGGAGATTATAGAAGAGAAATGAATTACGTTAGGGGACATCAACCACAATAGAGTAAGGTATAAGAAATGGAGTTATTTATCCCAACGTGTCATATACTTGGCCAAGTGTATGGCATGTTCTAGTTATTATGTGGGGAAGACGGACAGACAATCGAGGAACAGGATATACGATCATACCTATTGTATAAGGAAAAATGATAAAATCAATGCTTTGTGTAGACACATACTTAAATATAATGCAAGTCATACATCTAAATTTGGGATTTTAGAACAGTAAAGGTGGACTTAAGGGGAGGAAATGTCAAGGTCAAATTAGCAGAAAAGAGGTTAAGTGGCAACTCAGGTTAAATGCAACTAAAGAACCTGGGTTGAATGACTATATCCCCACCAAACCAATCGTGGATGCAAGGATATGAATCAAATGTTGAAGTAGGGCATATGTACATGTAGAGAAAAGTCAGAGACAAGTGGATATAAAAAAAGAAAGCTGGTGCAATGAGAAAGGAGGCAATATGTTAGGATATAATGTCCAAATAATAAAAGTGCAATGTTGGGTTCAAAGGATGTATATTTTTTAACATAGCACAAAATGAGCACTTTCACATGTTATAAATATACTTTTTTTAAAAATGTATAAATGTGTTTTTATATTAAAATGTGATATATACATACACATGCTATTGTGTTATAGGTATATTTAGAAACTGTGTGCCAATAGGATGTAACACAAAACTGTGCAGGTTGAATGAGCAGAAATAATGAATATTCATAAGGCTATGTTTTATTCATGGCATGCTTAATTGATTGAGCATTCCCATTGGATCTTGATTTTTTAAAATGTATTATATAAGGGGGAGAAACACACATTTTACTGAACTGATGAAATCTGCAGTCAGCAGATGAAAGCACTTAACCTGTGTGTAAAACAGGGGTTCGTTTTTATTTATTTTCTATTAAAAGTGACTTTTGAAAGTAAGCATTTGCAGTGAGCTACGGACCTTTTTAAACTATAAAATAGATATGAGTGATATAAAGTCATTAGACAGGTGAAATGAATTGACTTTATAACATGTTGCCTAATGTTAGCATGTATATGAAGATACGTTAAACTCTTAAACAGCACAGGGAAGGGAGATGATGTGAGACAAAAAGCTTACTGTAACCACAAAGAGCCAGTGATTTGGTTCACATTTACACATGCTAACACAAGGGAAAAAGGAAAATGGCTGAGAAAAAAGTGACAAAAGAAAGATGTCTGCGGGTGACAGAAAAAGGTGATGGTTTAGAAAATAAAGCATCCGCTGACCTAGGAGTAATTAGTGAAATCTTTACTTTCACCATAGTTCATAACAAAACAGTAGAAGTTGCACTCTTCAAACACTTTGCATGGAAGAGAAAGCAGATTATGTGATTTTGTACACCTCTTTGCAGTGCTGTGCAAACATACAAGTAGAAAAGTGCAGACAATGGCTGCTCAGGTACAAACATACACTTGCAAATGTATAAATGTTCGTGTGTATGTGTGTGTGTGTGTGTGTGTGTGTGTGTGTGTGTGTGTGTGTGTGTGTGTGTGTGTGTGTGTGTGTGTATGTCTTGGTTCATGACTCAAAACATATATGCATATATTTATTTACCTAGACACATACGTGCACATGTAACCATATAGTAAATGTGCAAACATGCACACATACACACACCCTTCAGTTAATATTTTTCAAGTCTTTTCTATTCCAGCAATAAAAAAGGAAAAATCCTCATGCCTGACCTACTGTATACAAATGTCTGAATTCAGAAAACTGTCTGATCTGAGTAGGAAGGACAGAGACCACAGCAGCCCCTTGCCAAACAGACTTGTATTTTATAACTCTACTGAAGTAGGGTTCCATATTATGAATTATGTATCTGTGCTTAGAACTCTTTTACAGAAAGCCATGTTATGAGTTATGCAAAGCAGAACTGCAGTAACAGCTCAGCAAGGGATAAAGCATGAGCCAAAGTTTGTAGTAGATTTTCCCATCCCTCCCAGAATGTAAAAAATATATGTATATGTGTATGTGTGTGTGTGTGTGTGTGTGTGTGTGTGTGTGTGTGTGTGTGTGTGTGTGTGTGTGTGTGTGTGTGTGTGTGTGTGTGTGTGTGTGTGTGTGTGTGCATGTATATATCTTTATGTTGATTGATATATATATATATATATATACATATATATATATATATATATATATATATATATATATATATATATATATATATCAAATACATACACATAATCAGTTAACTAGTAACCTATAGTACTAACTGGGATAAATAAAAGATAAAAGAAAAAAATTATCAAGTTAACACTTAAACAGTTTAGGTTATTTCAGATTCGACTGCCAGGTTGCTGTTTTTTTTTCATTTTTGCAAAAAAAAAGCTGCATTCAAAACAGAGTGAAAATCAAAAACGGAATGAAGGAAACTTGTGATTAACATTAAAAATAATGACACTAAGCTGCATTTGTAAGGAAGTGAGCCCATTTTTATCCTTTACCCTTCCCACCATACCTATAAGAACAGTGAGATAGTACAAACTCAGGGAAAAGGTTAAAGGAAATGTAGGTTATCCTAACTCATGTTAACTGAGAAATGTACATTCACTAGTTGCATACTATTATTTAGCTGTTTGGGCAGTATTGTAACATTTTGTTTCAATTCTGCATTAGACTGACATGGTACTATAGCTTAATTCACTTGGGATCAGTGAGCTGGTGTGTATGCACTGACATTATATATTTATGTGTGTGTGTGTGTGTGTGTGTGTGTGTTTGTGTGTGTGTGTGTGTGTGTGTGTGTGAGTGTTTGTGTGAGTATGTGTGTGTGTGTGTGTGTGTGTGTGTGTGTGTGTGTGTGTGTGTGTGTGTGTGTGTGTGTGTGTGTGTGTGTGTGTGTGTGTGTGTGTGTGTGTGTGTGTGTGTGTGTGTGTGTGTGTGTGTGTGTGTGTGTGTGTGTGTGTGTGTGTGTGTGTGTGTGTGTGTGTGTGTGTGTGTGTGTGTGTGTGTGTGTGTGTGTGTGTGTGTGTGTGTGTGTGTGTGTGTGTGTGTGTGTGTGTGTGTGTGTGTGTGTGTGTGTGTGTGTGTGTGTGTGTGTGTGTGTGTGTGCGCATCATTAAGTTATGGTAGACCTCAATTAATCACATCAGCAATGTTAACGATGTGGTAACTGTTTGTTAATTATAAAAAGAATGCTGTTGTTTATGCTGAGCTGCTACTTTTTGCCTTGTAAGCTCATTAGCTTGACGTATGACTGAGTCTATGGTATTGGTAGCACACTGGAAATTTTTGAATTGTTGTCTGCATAGCCAATCGAGTTAAAATGATTGCTGTACAGAAGATCATATACACCTTAAATCAAAAAATAGCAGAAATGCCAACAAAGGAATGTTTTGCTACCTCTGAGTTATAGCAACCTCATAGGTAATTTATTAAAAGCAGTCAGGAACACCGAGCTCAAAGTGTCCACATGGATATTGAAAGGCTATGTTATGCACATTATAAGTCACACCATCATATTGAGATCTTAGGACTGAACGACAGCACTGTAGTCAAACTCCATCGCAAAACTAAGAGTATATTGCTCTTTTTCATGTACCTCACCAAACACATGTAGCAGGTGGAGAGACCACAGGGCTTTCTCAGCAAGATAGCACAGGGCCTATAAACCATGCCATGATGTGTGTGGATAGAATAAAAGCCATGTCACTGCAATGGTGGGTTGAAAGTGCTTTTTCTTCTTAATTAATTCCCCTTTTCTTGAGATATTTATCTGTCTTGTGATTCCTCAAAACAGAGGGCTAAATGTAATTTTCTAGTAAAATGTTTAAATTCCAGTAAGGAGTCAACTACATTAAACTGTTTAGAAGATACAAACTTCAAACCTTTCTGAAAAAAATGTAAAATGTTCTACTCTGATGGGTCTATCTGTATAATTATAAATATTGTATCTATCAAAAGAAAATGTAATGCTATTTTCATATTTGTAAATTCCTTCTGATTCTTTATTTACTAGCTCCAATACTTTGAAAAATCTTGTTGGGGACCCGATCCCAGATCCACTTGTCTTTTCATAGGTTAGTACTAGGCTAACTGCCTTTATGGGCCATTTTAAGCCTAGCCAATTACCCCATATCAGAATCAAACCCTGCACCTTGTGTTTGTAAGGTAAGCACCTTAACCATTACACCAAACTAGCCTTTCTGACCTCCTGGGTGGAAAATATTGTATTTATGGGAAATCACTAAAATGTGAAGTCTCTTCATTTACCCCATCTACACCATTATTATATTCAGCTCCAGTATTTGCTCCAAAAGTCACCTTATTCCTATTGTTATTGAAACCCCTGTTTTTAAATATCTTTGAGAAAGCGATTACTGAGGATATTTATAATTTACAGTCTACTACTAGTAATTTATTTTTTAATTCCACCTTAAACAAAAAAAAGAGAAAATTGGTTGAGCCCCGGAGCAATGATAAGACCTACTGCATAATGAAACCAGATAAGGAGGAGGTATGGTGGTTTTTGAATCAACAGAATATGCTAACATTATGTCTGGTATGTTATATGACACTGAAACCTATTCATCTGTATTGAGAAATGAAATAAATATATCTTACCAAAGAACTGACTCTTATTTAGAAGAATATCTATTAGATCAGAGACTAGGTCCTGAATTATATAACACCTTTAAAGGAGAGAACCCTATAATTCCAACTATATTTAGGCACCCCCAAAATCTACAAGAATGTGAACCATCCTCCATTTCAACCCATAGTGGGTGCCCAGGGGTCACAAACTTGGGTCTATATTAAATTAGCGAATGCTTAAAAAAGCGAACTCTGATTTATTGACCCCATGTTAGCGAAAACTTACGTGGGGAGGGTGAAGCCCCCCACACCCCCCTACTTAATATACCAACTCCGAGATTGCACTACAGTAATGAAAACGACAAAATAACAAAGGCGGCCAAGCGATTTCTTTCCCAGGGAAAGAATTTGCTTATATACCATTTTGGTATTTTGCCATTTCATGCTTTCAAGTTCGATCAAGATGCATTCGAAAGAATGCATCTTTGATCATATAATAGGGAACCAAAAACGTACCCCTAAAGTTTGTGTGAATAGGTGGCTAAAGCCAATATATAAAAAAGTTTTACATTTGATTATAGACTTTTGTGATTTTTTAGGGAGATAAAATGCTGAATTATGGGATCAGGAACTTATTGAATAAGGATTAGATGCCTTTTATAACAGTGTTGCCCAGTATACCACATTTTCAAATGATAAGATCAACTTAATTTTAGAACTTATGAGTATGGTCTTAGAAAACAATTTCATTTACTTTGAAGGTGAATCTTTAAACTGAACAGAGGTGTTGCTATGGGGGCCTCTGGTGCCCCCATTTTTGCAAATCTTGTTTTACTGGACTGGGAGAACAACTTTGTGTTTAATTCTGAGTTATTTACATACCTAAGAATGTATGTAAGGTTTTTGGATGATATATTTGTTCTTTGGAGTGGGTCTGAAATATAGATACCTAAGTTTATTGAGTATTTGAATAACACTTCTGAATATTTAAAATTTACTTATAATGTTGGGAAATATGAAATTAATTATCTCGACACTCACCTTTCTCAAACTGACAGAGGATTTAGATCTAAATTCTATAGGAAATCAAGTTTTAGCAATTCATATTTCCATTTTTCTAACTGCCACCCCCTAGCTCAGATGTAAAGTTTAATGAAAGGACATTGTGTACAAATAACAAGGATGACCTCCCACCATGAAGATCTAGGGGGAGACCTCGACAAGGTGGTTAATATGTTTTTATCCAGGGGTTATCCTAGCTCCCTGGTACAAAGTATTGGACATCAAGTAGAAGCTGAATGGGGTGCTAGATATAAGCCATTATTGGGTATTAACTTAACCTCTAATATCCAGGCCCCACCAGCAAGAAACAATAAAAAAATATAGTAGTTCAATATAGTTTTCAGTCTGTTCAAATTAAGAACATTATTCGAAAAACTGGGAACATTTTTTAGGCTAGCTCTAATGTATTTAACCACCTAGGGGAGAACTATTCATTCACAAGACTGGATTCAACATGAAAAAATTGTTTGAAGGAGGGTCAAATAGTCGGGGGTTCGAACATGAAATGAAAGGTATTGTAAAGTGTGGTACATGCAATCACTGCTCATTTATTCTTGAACAGAAAAGTTTGGTTTTAAAAAACAGTTAACAATTGAAAGCGATAGCATCCAAAACAGTTACCAATAATCCAATACGAACCGAATGCAGTGTGCCATAGGAAACGCCAAGTAATGGTAAAAACAAAAGTTTATTCACGCCACAACTTATTGGAC
This sequence comes from Protopterus annectens, assembly GCF_019279795.1. Taxonomy (NCBI): domain Eukaryota; kingdom Metazoa; phylum Chordata; order Ceratodontiformes; family Protopteridae; genus Protopterus; species Protopterus annectens. Next base: position 237,669,986 of record NC_056725.1, on the reverse strand, counting down.
TCACAAAAAGATTTTAAAAAACAGTGTTCACTCTAAAGTATATTTCTGCAAAGACAATTGTTCTTCAAAACTAGTGGTGTATCTTGCTAAATGTTCTGGATGCCCTGCATTTTATGTAGGGAAAAACTGAACGCAGCCTTTGTAAAAGAATATACAAACACTGTTAAGATATTTCTAAGCACAATGAAAATAACGCTGTTTTTAAAGCATTCAACTACTTGTTCTTCTTTTCAAAGTTTAAATTTGCAATTTTGGATCAAGTCACTTTTAACCCCCAAAGTGGGGATGTTAAAACAGCATTAGAGAATAAAAAAACTTAGATGGCAACTTAAGCTACATGCCGTGTATTACCCAGAAATTAATGATTACACGTATATTAAGCCTATTTTGAAGCTGAGAGCAGATAAACTACAGTAAAGATTCACCTAAGGGGTAATTTTTAAAGTTATTTTTTAAGTTTGTGTAAGTCTTGTATTGATTTAAGTGTTGCTCAAATTTTAATGTATTTAATCATTGTATTAAAATTGTATTTTATGTCTTTAAGTCTTACAAGCAATTACTTAATTAGTTACATTCAAAATCATATAAATTATAGTGTGTGGTATTATGCAACATTCTGATGAAGACCTGCTTATGTGAGGATGAAAGGACTAAATAAATGTCCTTTTTATACTTTATATCTAAAGTTCTGTGGACTTTGTCTCTAGCATTATTTTATTTGAAGGTTTGGTTTACTATAACACTACGCCTGTGTTTTTATTCCTTTATTCAAGTTTAACTTGCAGCTATGTACAGTAGTAAATGTTGTGTGTGTTAAATGCTTCAGATTTGGAAATGTAAATTATAACATGACTTATAAGGACTAATATTTGTATATTTAATATAAATGTGGACTAATTCTGAAGAGTCACCTAGGAGTTCTATATAAAACTTATGGACCCAATTCCAATAGGCTTAGTCTTAGAGTAAGTGACTATTTACACTTAGTGCAGGTCTTTTGGAGTCTGGCTCCCAGTTTAAGGCTTTATAGATAGGCCTTACTGCAAAGTATGACAGTTACATTGACAGCAAGTCTTTCGTAGTAAGGGCAGACTTACACGGAGAGCAACTCTTTTGGAATCTGGCCCTATATTTTCACTTTAGAAATCAGTGTTGTTGTTTTATTAGTCTGCCGGGTTTAGTCCCAAGAAGAGCAAGGATGATGTTGTTTGCCCTTTTCTTTCTTATGTTCCTGATATAGTCATTATATCTTACTGTTATCATTTCAATGCCCAGAGAACAACAAAAAGACAGAACTATTGCATGTGCTTAAATTTGTGTGTGTGTGTGTGTGTGTGTGTGTGTGTGCATGTGCATGTGTGTGCCTGTGATGTGCACGTGTGTGCACACGCACGTGTGCGTATGTCTGTGTGTGTGTGTGTATATGTGTGTGTGCACATGCATGTGTTGGTGTGTGTGCTTGTGTGTGTGTGTGTGTGTGTGTGTGTGTGTGTGTGTGTGTGTGTGTGTGTGTGTGTGTGTGTGTGTGTGTGTGTGCATGCATGTGCGTGTGTGTGTGTGTGTGTGTGTGTGTGTGTGTGTGTGTGTGTGTGTGTGTGTGTGTGTGTGTGTGTGTGTGTGTGTGTGTGTGTGTGTGTGTGTGTGTGTGTGTGTGCATGTGCATGTGTGTGCCTGGGATGTGCATGTGTGTGCACGTGCGCGCGCGTGTGTATGTCTGCGTGTGTGTGTATATGTGTGTATGCACATGCATGTGTTGGTGTATGTGCTTGTGTGTGTGTGTGTGTGTGTGTGTGTGTGTGTGTGTGTGTGTGTGTGTGTGTGTGTGTGTGTGTGTGCATGTGTGTGTGTGTTCATGTGTGTGTGTGTGTGTGTGTGTGTGTGTGTTTGTGTGTGTGTGTCTGTGTGTGTGTGTGTGTGTGTGTGTGTGTGTGTGTGTGTGTGTGTGTGTGTGTGTGTGTGTGTGTGTGTGTGTGTGTGTGTGTGTGTGTGTGTGTGTGTGTGTGTGTGTGTGTGTGTGTGTGTGTGTGTGTGTGTGTGTGTGTGTGTGTGTGTGTGTGTGTGTGTGTGTGTGTGTGTGTGTGTGTGTGTGTGTGTATGTGCGCGTATGTGCATGTGTATGCATGTGTGTGTGAGTCTGTGTGTGTCTGTGTGCATGTGTGTGTATGTATATGAATATTCAGCTATGGAGTGTGCTAGTCACATGCAGCTCTACCTCAGTAAACAGTAATTAGTAAGTTGTCGAAAATTAAACTTCTGAAGTAAAAAACTATAAGGCAGGAGGCCATGAGCCAATCCTCCCAAAATAATTTTCATGAACATAATGACTGCTCCCTCTAAATAAATTATTTTTTTAGGTGTGGACAGTATTTCATCCTACAGTCTTAAGACACATATACTTATTCTAAAAGGGACCGTATGAGTATAAAAGCTTGATGTGTAGGGATGTTTAACTGTTGAGTGTGTCAAATAAGATTGTACCATATTATGTGACAAAACATACATGCCTGAGCAAAGAAAAATGTATATTCTTTTACTTACGTGTTTATTTATTTTTTGTATGTTGAGTATGTTGCACAGTACAGGGAACAGTTTAAATGTATCAGGACCAGGTAGCCCTTCAGGCTCTTTACAATTCTTTGCTGGATTGGTACACATACAGTTATGGTTTTAGGAGCTTCTTAACAATCTTATTGCTTAATTGAAGACATCCACTTAATAATAAAATGTACATTATTATTGTTTTTCCATATTAAAATTGTGAAAAAGGAATCGCCTATCTGGGCATACATTAAGATATGCAGATATTTTAAGTAGCAGGAAGAGCTTCTTTAGCATGTCATACCACACACATACCACACACATAGATGTTGCATACATATACATAATACATGTCATAGCTCCTTCATCTGTGTTTCTATGCTATTGCTAAGGGATATATACTTCTCATGATTTAGTTATCAAAGTTTTCACTATTTATCTTTTTCACAAAATCAATTAATTTGTGCTTTTCTTGTTATGCATCATAATTGAGTCTTTACAAATAAGTTCAAATGTAACAAATATAAGCCTTAAAAGCTGCTCATTTACATGACAAAAACATAACAAACCAACAAAAACAGCATGACATTAAGCCTGACTTTTTTGATAATACTTATTTATTTTAAATAATCAACTTTTAATAACAGAATTTTCATTTATTTTTAATTTTATATGAATGGAATATACTTTCAAAACTGAAATAGTTATTCTAACATGCTGTTTATGTACTCGTGATTTGTACATGAATTGTTATACTCTTCTTCATACAGGACACTATTAAACATTTTCTCGAATCCTCTGTTTTATGTTACATGTACATATGCTTCACTGTACTCTGTAAGATGCATAACTCTGTTTACTGAATTTTTTTATTTTGTCTTATACACAGTATTTGCCTATTTAGTGCAGGCTTTGGCTAAAAAGATCCTTGGATCAGCATACTTACCACCCAACAAATGCTAAATATCCAACTTGATTCATATATACATACTGCATCCCAGAAAAAAGAGCTTAAAGTAAGGAATATTGATTTGACAATATCCAGAATACAACATTCATATCCAAATGAATTGCCAGTAGTAGTAGCACAGAAAGAACAACAACCTGTTCTCATCTCTGTTATGTTTCATACCAAGTTATGTGTGCCCCTTGTTTGAAGTTTTTTTTTTTTCTGACAAAACATCCACTAAGCAAAAGCATCATATAATGCTTGCATTCCTAAAGACTGCCTGGCCTAAACCAGACAGTGTTTTACTACTCCTCTTCAACAATCAGCACCATAGCTTGTAAAAATGATAAATGTCAAAGAAATGCTGCATAGTTTTCAAAATGGTTGTAAAATGAGCTAGTAACATATTATAACCATACAAATTTTAACTTTTGTAGAATACTTCCCTGCTTATCGCTCAACAAGTGTGGCACAACTTGCTGTTCTGTAACAATTATTAGTCCGCTTCATTTTCTGCTAACCGAATAAATGTAAGCTTGTATAAAAACTGTATTTCTAGACAGAAGGGAATACTTAGCTGGAATTAAATACACTTCTGTAAGTATGGCATTACTTGAAAACGATTCTAAAACCAGAGCTGTTATGATTAATTTTGATCCTGTTCAGGTGATACATGATTAATCAAACCCAAAAGGTCTAAAACCTTGGGCGGTCACAAGCTAAAACATAAGTGCTCCCAAAGTCATGAAACATACAAAATATATATTTTTTGAAGGGGACAAGCTTCCATGCACCCCCATTACATGAGGGCAAGCATCCATAACCCAAACTCTATACAAACTTCATGATCATATAAACTCAGAGAAAAGAGAGAAAGAATGAAAGTAAGACAAATCATAACTCACACTTAAGTGTATGTTTACAAACTGTAGGGATAGAAGAAAGAAAAACAAAGAACAGAAATGCAATATTGTAATCTTGTATGTACAAAAAACATAATTTTCAATAACATATAAATAAATGAATGTGCTTCAGCTTGCAAAACATGTCCAAGCCAAAGATGCCTAGACATCATTTACATTGGTTCAAGACATTTATGATTTATATTGGCTTTACCCCATTTATGATTTATATTGGCTTTATCCTCTTCAAGGAATTGAAAAGAAAACTGCAACTTTTTTTTATTATTATTTTAAAGTTACTGTGAAAACAAATGAAGGTTATAAGCCATATTACAAAAGAATGTATCGTTCCATATTTGTTCATTTTCTCACTGCCTTTGCTTAGTGATATCATAACTTGCTTACCCAGAAATTTCCTCTGTTTTATAGCTTCCTGTATAAAAATTTGTTTGAGAAAATGAGTCGAATTTGGCCACTAATATTCTGTCTAAATGTGATTTAGAAGGACTCCAATGATATACTACATTAGTTTTGAGATGGTGTTGAATTTATGTTATTTACTGTTTCTAACATCTCATCTAAAATTTAGTTTTCAGATGTATCTAATCCCTTTGATACATCCTATTGTTCAAGGAATTAGTTGAATCTCAGACTGTACTTTCTAGACTTGGATTCAAAATTTGTTGCCTTTATTAGAAGTTGTTTAATTTTTTTAAGACTTTTAATTCTACTTTCTAACACTTATACTTCCTACTGACAAGAAGTCAGTTTCACCTAGGGTTTTTTTAATACATTTTAGCATTGTTTTTAATATCCAAAACTGTTGATTCTAGAGCTTGTACATTCTTAAAGACTTTACCTGACTCCGATGTAATCATATTTGCCTAAGCTGGTATCAAAACCTTGTTGAGAACTTTATGTTGATGCAAACATGTAAGAAATAATACTATTTAGACATTTTTTTTGGGGACAGCCATATTCAGTATATTATTTATCATTTCTTCAGCTGCATTAATTGCCATTGGATGTATTTCCTGTGAGCCAAATATTTTCATGTAGATTATTTCCTTTCTTTCTGGTGTTAATTTGTGTTGCATCCGCTATTTTTATCATCACTGCTTTCAAGTAAAAATGTTTAGATATCTCATTTTGTTTTTTAAAGATCTGAAGAGAGTATCCCCTCTCTTGCCTGTAGCATGGTTGCTGCTGCTGCCTCAGGAATTTTAACCTTTGCCAAACATCCAGTCTGATCTGTGATCATGAAAACCTCTTAAAGTATGTCTTTTGAGTGGATAATTTTCCACTGTGCCAACAGAAATTAAGGAACATGCATCTCTTCTGACCAAGAACATTCCTCTTTTTTGAATAGTGGACAGCAGGATACCTCTCAAGTGTACCTCATTATGAGGAACAAACCTCATTTGGGTCTTAAAAAAGCCATGTTCCTCAAAGTTTCACGTTGAAAGGGTCTGTCACACATTTAGTGTTAGGAATTTTTTAACTGATATCCATGGTAAACAGAAATGAATCATCTTAATTCATTAAAAGATCTTTTTAATAAGTAAAACCAGCATATATTAACCACCATATGGCCGGCCTTCCTAGCTGAGGTTGTTAGCAAGCCATTAGTAAGTGTTAGACATTTTGTTTATTTGTTCCACATTATGAGGGCAAGTGTTCCTCATTTTGGAGGTGGGAGGCTGAAAGTTATGGACAGCAAAAAGAGTGGAAATAAGATTTGAACATAAGAAATGTTTTCTGGATACGGAGTCCTGTATCACTGTTGTTGGACAAGTAGCTACTTGATAGTCCTCAGATTAGAGTTCGGGTACTCTTTTCTATTTATTTTCTGGTATCACTCAGCCACATACTTGTCTTGTGTGTGACTATTTTTATGATCTTACTAAAGTTGAGGGCAAATTTGGAGAAGTGCTATTAATTTGGAAAGTCAAACAAACGAACTTGCAATGCATTTGAATTGCTGCAGTCTGTCTCTCTCTCTCTTTTCTAGAACACCATATAATGCTCTTTCTTTTTGGATTTCCCTGAGCTGATCACTACAGCTATGCTTGAAAACATCTCACAAAACCTCACTTAACAAGTTAATGGTAATGAATTTGATATCACAGTAGTAGTCTTACGTGTACTGCCTTATCAGGAATTGAACTGCAAGCTACACAACAGTCGGCAGTATTCCCCAGTATCAAGAACTCATCCTGAAAAGCTAAATCCAATTATTAGCAATAAACCCCTGAATAACTTCAACCAGCACAAAAGTCAATGTATAGCTTCAAAATCCAAAACACAAAACACACCTAATCTTGCAGAAGACTGCTAAGGGTCCAAGTAATATTCACAGCAGGCCACCTTTGGACCACATAGGCTAAAGCTCCATCATATTCCCTATTTTTAAATGATAAATAAAGAAGAAGTGCTAATGCATGTTAGGGGCAATGCATTTGTTGAGAGATGCACATCTTAATCAAAGTGATTTTATCCAGGATGCATGATACAACTTATGTTCAGTCTAAAACTATTTTCTTTATGCAAATAGTTTTAATGTGTCCATATCCAAATTTGATGAAAATTGTGTCAGAAAATTGTTCAGCCAAATGCATTTTGATGGAGAGAGGAATACACAGCTAACAGATCCCAAGTTTTGCCTGCATTTAAAAGTACCAGGAGATATGAAAAAAATGGTTCAGTATCCCAACATTTCACTAACACAGATCTTACTGAGTCTCTAATACCAGCAAGAGAACATTACAATATAAATAGGTTCATAGTTTCATAGGCATGTACTAGGCAAATGACCACTAGGGCTCTTATAAGCTTAGCTGTGCAACCCAAATGTGACCCAAAAGTTTGATTTATAAAGGGGATGATTAACTGACTGCCTCTGTCCATCAGACATATAGGCATAAGACCAGCTGTGAATTTCTGATGACACATTCATTGGTCCAAGTTGTGCTTAAATAGGGTTAGTGAGGAACTTTGCTTCACATGAATGTGGAGCCTGTGGGAGAGAATGGAAATTCTATAAAAAACATAGCTGTTTCTCCAGCATGTCCTATTTATGTTGCATGCCAAATTTAGGACTTTTGATCTTGTACTTTTGATGCTGTTTGTTTTTGTGTGCAAAAGGTTCATAAAAATGGGGTCCAGGGATGCCTTCTATCCCAGGCAAAGATCACCATTAGGAAGTCTGCATGGTACTGAATAAAAAGGACAGGGCTTTGATGCAATCAGCATAGGGCATTGTGTTTATACTGTCTGTGTTCTTTTTGTAAGGAGCATTTTTGGACATTCCAGTTGTTGGATGTGTATGGTCAGGTACATACCAAAAGGGGAATTATAGTCTGCGATGGGTCTGATGAGGGCCAAGTACAGTGATACGATGACCTCTCTGGACCTAGATGCTATACCCTTGAGCAACATAGAAGGATTTACTTACTATCTTGGAAACATGTTAGTTGAATCCTATATTACTATCTACATGATTTTACAGATCCTTAAATTGTGAACTTTTACAGGTGTTTTATTGATGATGTAGTTACCCAGAGTGGCTGACATCCCAAAAAATACTATCACAGTAGCAGCCTGATATACTGCCAACCATGTACTGTCTCATGCATCTGCAAACCAAGTTTATAGATGATTGCAAACTGGGAGTAGTCAATGAATTCCCCCAAGATGAGAACACCCTTCAGAAAGGTCTAATACCGACGAATGTTTGGTGCCAAAGTCATGGTGTACAACTCAATAGCACAAAATGCATTATAGTACCTTTTCTGAAGTCTGCCACCCTGGGTAACATTCTTGCCTTTAAATAAACACATCCTGACCAAAAGATATTTCTCTTTGGCATTGTCTGGCCATCCTGACATTATAGCTTTTCATACCAGTTGCATTTCTGCACATTTTCTGGCAGCTGCTTTTGGTTTGTGCAGTTTTCGGGTGTCACTAGAATTTGTTTCACCACCTGCAGGCCTTCTACATCTTCCTGTGGCAAATCTTCCTTGTAGTCATTCAGATTAGCTCTACCACGCACTTTAGAAATATGCTTCAGTCAGATCTGTGACGTGATAACATCATTCTTTACAATTCTACATACACATTCTGTCATGGCATGGTTTGCAAAAGCTTATGATCTGTCTCCACTGTGATATCCTTCCCATATACAGTAGTTAATACAGGTGAAGTAACGAACCAGCATGGAACCTGAAAGCTTACCAATAGTAATATTTACACTAGAGTGGAAAGATGGAAGAGAAGTGAGTTAAAGGGCAGCAGTCACAAAGAAACTCAAGGAGAAAGGCAGTGTTTGTGGTTTTCAGGAAAGCAGGCTGTAGTTACAAGGGTCAGGTGACAAGTGGAAAATAAAAAGGAATTAAATAACACTTACTGCTACTTAGCTTATATGGTAGGAGGAGAAAAGGATGGGTAGTGCAATGATAAACCAAGAAGACACATATTACGCAATATTTAATAAACCATGTGTCTCTGCAGCTAATGTGGGGAATATACAGGCTATAGTGGGCTACATGAAAACTGAAAGTAAATTACTTGAACAAAAAAAATATTGGGGCGCATACCAAAGTTCGATAGTACTAAGGTGTCATCAGCACACCCTCTGATGGCTGTTTTAATGGACAATTCAGTTTGTACAGTAGCATTACAGTTTATAAAGTCCCTGAGTTTATTATAAAAGGGCCCAGGGTTGAGTGAGATACATAATATTGCAATATGTTATATTATGATGATAAGTAACTTTTTTTTCAGTGTGCAGTTTTGTATGCAAGATAGCTAGATGGTTAGACAGACAGATAGACAGACATGCAGGCTGATCTGGAAACAACTGATAATACACTATATCAGTAAAGAAGGAACAGAAATAGTAAGTGCTAAAATTGAACATATTTGTGCTATAAATAATGAGTTATCGCTCATGCACTTGTGCTTTTGACATTATGTTGCAGATAATTCTGTAGTAGCACAGTTTTGCCACTAACATGCAGGCAGAGATAGGGAAAAACATATTCATTATTGCACTGCATTGCTAATAAAGTGATGGAAGGTGGTATGATATGTATGAGGATAGGTAGTCTCCTCAGACTAGTAAACGGAAGTCACTTGAAATACTGCATGTTTGTATGGAAGTCATACTGATTGCGAAATATGTTTTCTTTCTCATTGGATATAGTTGCGTATGACAGGTACATTGACCATAAAAACAAGTTTTGTTGAGTGCAGAGTAAAGCACTTATCTTTCTTCTGAAATTCTTTTTTTCCATTAAGTCTTTCAAGAGTATCTTACCTCATCCTAATAAATTCAGTCCATATGGCCTGTTGTAGTCTTGAATTTTTTCCTGCAGTAAGCTTTCCTTACATGTCATCATGCTCTAAATTCATTATTATTATTATTTGCCATGGTCATCTTTATGTTACATATTCTAACACTTGACAAACAGCATTCACTAGTATACAATGCCATCTTGGCACTCATTTACAACCAAGCTTACCCTTTCTTTATCTGAACATTTATAAGCCTGTGAAAATGTCATGTTACAGAGATTACCTACATTTAAATTGGTCATTCTGGCCATCTTATAAGTTCATAGGTGATTACTAGTGTTTACTAGACTAAAGACCACAAGGGCCTTTTTAGGACTAGCCATGCATCCCACATCTCTGACAAGTTCTGATACCCTTGATAAGTGTAAACGTGGTCCTGGGAGATGAACCATTTACAGGTTACCTGTGTCCATTAGAGATAGGTGCCAAACCAGAGATGAATTTCTGGTTTCCCATCCAATTGTCCTAGTTGCACTTGAATTGGGTTAGGGAGAAACTGCTTCACGTGGATGGAGAGCCTGTTCCATAGACGGGTTAGTCTCTGGGGTACATACCTATCTCTCCAGCAGGTCCTATATATCACAGGCAAGGTTTAAGTCTTTAGAATAGGTAATTCTGGTGTTGTTTGTTTTGTGAATATGCAGGAGGTTCATCAGAGTGGGGTCTGACAATGCCCTGTCTGCCCGGCATAGATCTCCCGTCAAAAGCTTGTAGGAGACAGAATACAGGGATAGAGCCTTGAGGCGGTCTGCATAGGACATATTACTTACGTCCTGTATTCTTTTAGTGAGGAACCTCTGTGGATGTTCCAGTTGTGGGACATGCCTAGTTAGGTACATACCAAAGGGGCATTGTACTCAGTGACAGGTCTGATGAAGGCCGAATACAGTGGAACAATGACTTCCTTGGAGTAGGATGACATCCCTTTGTTTATAAGCATTTAATGCTTTACCTCTTGTACTTACATTGCAGCTTTATTTACCTCACTGAAGAAAGATTTAGATAAAGGTTTTCATACCTCTCAACCTCTTAGAGCAAAAAATCGGGACAAAGCCCTACAAAATGGGGGGGACAAAGGCCCAAAAATAGGGACATATTTTAAGTAATGCTCTTATATACTTAAAAAGTTGCTAGAGTAACAGGGATTGTTTTAACATACATTTATGAATAATTTGAAGCCTGAAACTCAAATTTATACCATTATTTAGTGACTTCAGTCCTCAGATCATACCAGTGATTTGGCAGAAAACCACAAATTTTATGAGAAACAAACAAAAAACATGAGCCAAAAATCTGGACATTCTGTGAAAATCTGGACAGTTGAGAGGCATGTATTATAGTCTTTAACATGTTACTACACACCAGGGGCCATTTGTGACTTCCTTATAATTGTTACAGGTCTGACTTACAAAAGAGGTCGAAGTAACATTAACTTCCTGTTTTTATGCTGAAATGCCATTCTGACAGTGTTTGTGCAAAATCAGCAGACACAAACTCTGCCTGCACTCTTATTAAGGAAGTCCCTCCCAAGTTTCATTACAAGGCCATAATACTTGGAAAGTGTTGGAATCTTCACCCTTTACCTATTAGAGCTGGTGAACTAGGATAACCTTAATGAAATAATGCCATCTCATTTCCATGACTGTTCTGTGAAACATAGGAAAAAGCATTTTTTTCTAACACACTTAGACAATATTCTGGCTAAACTTAAGACCTTATTTATTATAACATCGACTGCTGATAAAAGATAACTGTTACATTTAGTAGTAGTTCATAGCTGATTGAATTACTGAATTCTGCAAGCCATACAGTGAGCCCATGGGAGTATGCTTTTAGTCAAAGAATGGTGGCATACCTGACAGTTTATCATATCCAATTAAAGTTAACATTGTCACTGAATGAAAAGTACTGATTTTTTCTATAAACTCATGCACTTTTTCTTATTTCCCACCTTTCAGCTCTTTGATGGGTTTAAAAAGTTATAAATGGGTTTACTTTTATTCTGGAACTATCATCGGCACTTCAGCAGCTAGTACTTTCTTAGTTTTTTTATTGCCATACTCCCTGATGTGCTTTTGGATGCTTAAGAGTTCTCTTCACATTTCTGACAGAAAGCTATTCCTGTTTGCAGGATCTATTTTTGTGAGCCTCTTAAGACTACACATCCTTCACAGCCCAATTTACTAATCTGTCTCTTTGCAGTACAATTTAGAACAAACGGCAAGTCTTTCAACAGATATTTTTCTTCAGGAAAAAAAACGTCTGCTTGAAATACCCCCCCCCCCCAATTCATATATAAAAATGTCAAGATATTTTGAAACCATATCTATATCCTTGCTCCATAAATCACACGGCTGTTCCTTTCTCAGGGTGTTGTGGGTTGGCATAATGTTTAAGGTGTTTGCCTCACAGACATAATATGCAGGGTTTGATTCTTTCTTTGAAAGGAACATTGGCTAGGTTTAAAAGGGTAGCTGGCTTAGTACTTACCTATGAACTATGTGTTTCTCAATACTTTTCCTGCACCCATTTAAGTGTAATTTTAGTGAACAGCACTACAAACGAGCACTTAAATATTCCTGCCATGCACAAAATGAGGCATTGATTACTCATGTCAATAGATCTGAAACTGTGTGACTTATTTTCATTTGGCAAAATGTCCTCAAGTAACACTCTTAGCATTTAAAACTGCTTGTTTGCAATCAGCAGTACAGGGTTTTGCCCAAGAGATGGGTCATGGTTTTGTGGGTACCATGTTCATAAAGGCAGCAAACATTGTAAGAAACCATAGTAATACTACCTAAACATGTTTGTATAGCACACTACCTATGTCATCTGTTGGTAAATGTTGGACACAGTTATAGAAAATGTTTTGATTCACTTTGAGAAGGTTGTTGCTCCAGGCTGACTTTTTCAGATGGTTACATCATAATGTCCAAGAAGAAACGAGCAGAAAATGGCACAGTTACATTCACAAATTTATTAAAAAAACACAAAGCGTTTGGATTACTCCTTCTTCAGTGTGATAAAATTACATCAAAATATTCTATCATTTAAAATAAGTAGAAACAATGACATGGTGATAAGCAGCCAACCGAATAACAGAATTAATTAAGTTAATAAGAACATGGCCTTTTACAAAACAAACTAACTCTAAGAAGCTTCTCTTTAAAGAAACAGAGCAACACTAAAGAACTTAAAATACATTATTTTAAACATAACTTTTTGTGTTACATCATAATGTCCCTTCATAATGCAGGTAGGGTCTCTTTACTGGCACAACTGATTAACTATAGCCCTCATACAAACATAGCTTAGAGTGTTGTCTGACCACATAATGTCCTAAAAATGGGCAGCCATGACAACCTGACTGTACCGCTTTCTCCAGCAACTATTACCAAAATGTAAGAGTTCTGGTTTTGCTAAGGGAGAAATCTTGATTATCTATACTGTTTTTCCACTCATTTCCAGGAAATATTGCAGGCTTACTTCATAATGCCGAGGCCATCATTGCCCATTTAATTTATCAACATGCAGTGTGGTCTCTACATACAAAATTCAACACTCACTCCATGTTGCATGGCATCACAGTGACACACAAGCCAGTATCTCTCAGATTTTGCTAGCTCACATGTGGCTGTGACAGATTATGAGACTTGTAGTCCTATGGTCATGTGCTGGTATTTGTCTAGGAAGCAAGAAATGCAGTAAAAGGAAAGTCTACAGAATTTAGCACCTGTTTTCCTGGCCACCAATATAGTGGTGTTCTAGAAGGTTCAAGAACATTACATGCTAGACGGAAGGATGGTGGTAGCCATGGAGGTTGGCATTCTATTGTACATCTTAGAACAAAGAGAACAGTGACATTAAACAAAGGCTTACAAGGTAACAGCAGGAATTAAAGTAAGAAAATATCATTTTATGCTGGATAAAAACAAAAAGAAATTCTGCAAGTGAAAATATCATTGCACAAGTACTGCGATTTAACTGTTTTTCTAAGTCTTATGGGCCTTATGGTTGTTGTGTCTTTCGGTTAGGGGTCTCCACAGTGGAACTCCGGTCCGCTAATGTTTGGTAGTGGATTTTTACATGCCGAGTTACCAGCCCTGATGCACCACCTTCAACGAAGGCATGCCCATTCACACATGCCTCCACACAGAAAACGCTCTAGCTGAGAATCGAATGTGACGACGTCTTGCTGTGAGGTGACAACACTACCGCAGCACCACTACCGCGGGTTCCTATGGGGCTTATGGTATACTACATAATTGAGATAGAGTAATACATTTTTCTATATCACAGTGCAGTGATTCTTATTTGAAACCCCTATGCTGCTCAACTTAGCAATAGAATATGATGCTGCTATCGAAGCTGCACATCCATCTGTCCACGACCTGTTTTCCCCATTTTTGCACGAGGTCAGGGCGTCACTTCAACAGTGCCAATCATCTGGAGCCATATGTTACCCAGAAATTTTGGTTGCATTTTGAAACCTTTTGCAAAGTATATCCCATATTCTTTATTAGAATTATAGATTGTACTGGAATAGCTGCCCTGCAGGCCATTTTAAGACTAGCCAATTTCCTTTTATTGGTGAGAATCAAACCCTGTACATTGTGTTTGTGTGGTAAACAAATTAGCTATTCTGCCAAAAGAGAAACGACTGTGCTATAGTAAGCAGTAAATAATAGGTGTATATAAATAATGGGTTTACTGTGAGTTATCACATCTCCATTAGTTGCAACACAATTATTTGAGCTCTGAATACCTAAAATCTTGTGAAGACACTATTTACGTGACTTAGATTATGGATAATTTTTAAACGCCTGCTATTTATTTTACAAGTGTTTCACAGTCTACAAGTTCTCCTAAGCAGAGTTATTTAATGTCCTTATTTCTCCAGCTATTTAAGATGTTGAGATATGTATCTACAATTTTTCTAGTGTACTTTAGAGTGTTATTATAGAGGTATCAGTGTCATCTCTTCAGCCTCCCTTCATTACAAATTCAACCAGTGAAATGGTGTTACATAACTAGAATACATGCTTTTCACTAGTTTAATACCCCTTTTCCTAACCAGGAAAAGCATTTGAGCCATTCAGATGAGAGTAACTCAATGCAGAGTACAACTGCCCCTCTTTGGGGTAGGAAGACATGAAAGAAACATAATCAGATGTCTTCACTGCTGAATCCCAATACACATGGGCCTCTGTAGTCACCAATAGTAATTTTATTGATTCAGCTTGATTTCAAAGCAAAGCTCATGTTTTTATTCCTCAGTCATCTGATATTCTCTGACAAAGTAGTACTGTATTTTATTGTTGACTGAACATTTTGCTACATCACAGAACAAAACAAATAGTGCCAGATTCAATAAAGCCTACTCTAAGTCACATTTTTGTGATTTCTTTTCACTCAGAAAGATTATACTAAGTGTACATGTAGTCTACACTTTGTGGTAACCTTTATGAATCACTGTCAATATTTAAAGCTGCAAGAAAATCAGTAGGAAAACTAAAATTAGAAGGAAGAAGGTTTGAGTTATGCCTGCATTGTTTGCTGACTCAGAACAGTGTGCACTTAGTGTAGGCTTTATTGAATCCCGGTGACAGTGTATTTTTTTTTCTTTTTTCTTTGTGTTTGGGGTTATCATAAATGTTTTACCAAGTGACTCACATAAGCTGCGATTAATATAAATGCTTGATATGACAACCACTTTTTTTGTTTGCTTCTACAATATGAATGATAACTCACAGGTACCATGAGCGAACTTTGAAGAGTATTACATAGGTTAATAGTTTCATAGGTAGGTACTAGGCTATTGGTATCAGTGTCATCTCTTCAGCCTCCCTTCATTACAAATTCAACCAGTGCAATGGTGTTAAGTAAATAGAATACATGCTTTTCACTAGTTTATTACCCCTTTTCCTAACCAGGAAAAGCATTTGAGCCATTCATATGAGAGTAACTCAATGCAGAGTACAACTGCCCCTCTTTGGGGTAGGAATACATGAAAGAAACATAATCAGATGTCTTCACTGCTGAATCTCAATGCACATGGGCCTCTGTAGTCACCAATATCATTTTATTGATTCAGCTTGATTTCAAGCCTAGTCAAAAAGGTACCCTGGCTTTCTCCACCCAATAAAATTATTTTCCTCTGCCCCAGGGTGAATTTCCTATCTCCCATCCAATCATCAAGATTTTTCTGGAAGATTGCTAATGAGTAGCTTTGTTTGATATAGATAGGTAGTTTGTTCCAGAGTATGGGAAGTCTCTGGGATAGGAATCTATCCCTCCAGCATGTTCTGTTTATTGTGGTGACAAGGTTTAGGTCCCTAGAGTATGTAGCTCGGAGGGATTGGAATTTTTTAAGTGGAGCATGTCCAACAGCTCTGGGTTTGACACAGCTTTGTATGTTAGGCATAGATTGCTTCTGAGTAGGCGATATACGACAGAGTAAAGCTGGAGTTTTTTTAGACGGTCTGTGTAGGGCATCTGTTTGATGCTGGTAATCCTCTTTGTGAAATATTTCTGAGGCCTTTCCAGTTGTTATAGATATATTGTGAGGTACAAACCAAAAGGGGCATTGTGCTCTATAGTGGGTCTAATGAGTGATGAGCAGAGGGGAACAATTACCTCTTTTTTTCCTGGATGAGAAACCTTTTGTGATGAGGTGTGCCACATAGAATGATTTCCTGACTACTGTGGTGATGTGATTATCAAAGGAGAGACTACTGTCCACCTGTGTCCCGAGGTTTCTTATCACACTTTCGGTGTTAAGTAGACTACTGCCTATGTGGTAGTTCATGGGTACAGAGTTTTTACCAAAAGGGATGACAATGCACTTTTTGGCATTGAGCTTGATGCCAAGGCTTTGACACCAGGCATCTGTCTCAGTGAGGCCCTTTTGTAGGATGTCCACATCAGTAGGAGTTTCGATTATGGCTCCTAGTTTGCAGTCATCTGTGAACTTCATTAGCCAAAGACCTTTTGTGTTAGGCTGTACTTCAGAGATGTAGACCAAAAAGAAGAGGACCCAGGACTGAACCCTGTGGTACTCCACTTGTCACTGGTCTGAAGTCGGATTTGGAGTCTGCTACTTTCACAGTGTGGGTTCTGTCAGTGAGCCAGTTGGCAATCCATCTTGTGACATAGGGATTTATACCTAGTTTAGTGGGTTTATCTATAATTCCAGCATGAGGGATGGTGTTGAAAGCCTTGGTGAGATCTAGATAGGCTGTGTGAACCAACTTACCCTCATCTACAGCTTTGGTGACCGCTTCAAAGAAGTCTATCGGGTTTAGGAGACATGATCTGCCTTTTACAAACTTGAACTGGGTGGGGTCCAGAGTTTGGTGATTACCAATGTCATAGTTTATAAGTTCCATGATGATACATTCCATAGCCTTGCAGACCAGGTTCATCAGGCTAATGGGGCAGTAGTTCCCGGGGTCCGTGGTGGCTCCCCCTTTGTGTAGTGGGATAACTGTTGCTGTGTGCCATTCAGTGGGCACAAAGCCTGAGGTAAGGCTATGATTGAACATGGTATTTACGTGGGGTGCCACTTCATTCTGTAGTTCGTGTAGAATGCCTGGGATGTTGTCAGGTCCCATGGATGCTGTTTTCTTGGCTTTGGAGAGTGTGGTTTTTACCTGTGCAGCCATGATTACAGGAACTTTGCATTCGTCCGGTATAGAGATGGGCCCTTTAGGGGGTGAGAGGGGGGTAAAGTTAGCACTGAACCTATCTGCCAGGATGTTGGCAATATCTGTTGGTTCTGTATATTTAGTGCCATTGTGCTGTATCTCAGAGGAGATCTGTGTGTTGCCATTGAGATTCTTGACATAGCTATTACATTGTCAGATATGGCACAACTGTGTCTTGTATCTGGTTTATTCAGAGTTATTTTTTACCTGAAAGCAGAAATTATTTTTTGTCATTATATTGTTTATGCTCTCTGGCTGATATTCTGAGCCGCATGTTTTTTAATACATTAAATGAGCACTGTGGTATTTTATTAAATATGTCTTCCAGTGTTGTCTGCCTATCTTTGGAGCCTTTGGTTTGTTATTTCCAAAGACATGTCCTCTTATTCTTTTCTGCACTTTAGTTTTCAATTGCAGTATACTCAGTGCTATTGAAGGAGATATAGTTGAATCTATTAGTCATGTATTTGTTTAGTTAAGTTGTTTACACAACTAAGTAAGGCACACTATTTTTTTGTGCAGAGGTACTTCTTGTACAGGGACAGAACGTAGTTGAGAATTTATTTTTCTGCTGCTGTGATGCACAGATATAACTGAATTTTTGCAACTAAAACGTCACAGCTAACCATTACAGAATCAAGTGATATTGCTGTATTTAGCTAAGAACTAACTTTTACACTATTCTCCCATTACTACCATCTTAAAAAGGGCAGATTTCCTATTTGCGTATCATAGTAAATGGTGCATATAGGTGGTAATATAAAATAACCAGCTTATACCTCAGAGTTTATGATATGCCTATGTACTCATTATCAACACTGGGTAATATGTTGTTAAGTGATTTTTGTCTCTGTTTACCTCAAAATATGTATCAAAAGCATACCTCTCAAGTGTACCTCATTACGAGGAACGTACCTCATGTGGGGTCTTAAAAAGTTCATGTTCCTTGAAGTTCCTCAAAGTTCTACATTGAAAGAGTCTGTTACAAATTCAGTGTTAGGAATTTTTTTAAGTGAAATCCATGGTAAATAGAAACTAATCATATTAATTCATTAAAGGATGATCTTTAGGAGTAAAACTAACATATTTTAACCATCCTATGACCTTCCTAGTTGAAGTTGTTAGTAAGCCATTAGTATGTGTTCCACATTTTACCCATTTGTTCCACATTATGAAGGCGAGTGTTCCTCATTTTGGAGATAGAAGGTTGAGCACTATGATCAAAAGCTATATAAAGCACATTCACATCTGATCACATTTTTGCTTCACAACTTTCCTGAAGTCCGTCACTCTTTCCATATCTATGCCTTATACGTTACACAACATCTAAGAGTATATCCTGAATCTCCTTATGTCTTTGCTGAATTATATTCAGTACCTCATATCTAGTGACTGTCTGATGCAGTTCCCTTTGACTAATAATGTTATTTAATGTTTACATCTTCTTCTCACCAGTACTGCCAGAAGAAGTTATTAACATTCACTGAGTGACTGCCTATATATCTTTTACAAATTTGCTTGCATAATTGACAGTTCCCTGATATTATATTTATTTCTATATGAAATCTCCAGCCATATTTTAGAATTCTGTTATATTTGCTTCCACAATTAATGTAAATGATAATCTTGCTATTTTAGGCTACCATAATTTGTATCTTAATCTACTTAAACAGTCTAACTTACTCAACATCACAAATATCCAGTCCAGCAATGACAGGCAGTACAATAAAATAAATTCTATGTGCATCAGAGTGACACCATTCCAAGCTACACAGAATGCCACTTAATTATTTTGATGATTGCTGACTGGTCTTGATGCCAACATGCTGATGTCTATATAAGTTGTAGTTATCCTGAGCCTACTTTGTTCCATCTGACTATTCTTGAATTAGCTTTAGTATGTTATCAGCAAGCTGCAGCTTTTGAGTGACTCTGGTTAATCGTTACATACTTCAATTTTTATGGTATGAGTTTCAAGTTTTGTTTCTTCTAGGCTGCTGCTGAAATGTGTCCTTGTGAATCAGTCCACTACACAGGCTAGCAAGAAAGAATTAATAGGCAAATGAAATTAATGCATACCTCTGTCTCTGGCTGCTGGCCATCAGCCTGGACCTATCGGTCTTGAACTCATTTGTCCTCATCAAGATGGAGTCCTTCCTCTGGATAAGACAAGAGCCAACAAGATGGAGCTGTCATCCAGGTAGACATGAAGATGGCTCAGTCCCTGCTTTGCTTTTATTTTGCATCTGCCAAACTGGGGTGGATTCTCATCCAATACCACAAGGGTCTGGCTTAAACTACCTCCAGCATGGGGCCTTCTAAGTGTATGAGGATGGATGATAATTAGTTTTCAGACCACAGAACCACACAATAATCTCTCCATCCATAAAACTGTAACATGAATGAAGTAGATTCAAAACCAGGCCCTGTGAGGCACAGGAAATGTTTTATCTCTCTAAGCCACAGAGCTGACCTTTCAGAACATACCTTAGTTCAACAAGATAAAATAGTCTGAAATTCAGATACATTTATGAGAGTAAATAACAAAAAAACTAAGATGTAATAACCACTTAGCTAAGTTAGTTGTAAGCTTTCAAAACTAAATTTATCTCAGGATGGCAAACATTGAATTCCAAGATCTCATAACTGAAATTATGAAGGTGTGCATAGACAGTTCTTAGAACTACACCAAAAACAATGTCTGGTTTATTTTTTTTGTATAAGATACCTTCATACTACTGTTGAAATACTTCCAAATTTAGATATATTTAAATGACTAAAATGCAGACTTACACTTCTGGACAGCTGTAATCTTCCTTGGTTAAAAAAAATTGGGTCATCCTCACTGCTTCGTATCATCATAAATCAATAAATGCTTATTTATCCCATTTCTACATAGCTCTCCCACTACCTGACCCTATAAAATAGTATTGACTTACCAGAACTCTAACTCTAAGCCTAAAACTCTCCCTCAATAACCAACCCATGTCTTTGCTCTCTTACCGTAAAACTCTACTACTACTCCTCCCTATCTCTAAGGACTCTGATTGCTCCATAAATCTAAAACTCCAAACCCGTCTCTAAATTAAAACTCCTTTCTGCTCCTTTACCATAAAATCCATTCCCACTCCCTAAAACTCCCTTCCAACTCCCTAACCTTAAAACCCCTTCCCCAGCTTAAGTCATATTTGAGTTTGAATGGGAATGAAACATTAACTGCAAGATGCTTGCGTCCTTGTCTTCGAGCAAGTGGTTTTTCAAGCACTTCAGATTCTAGCTTCCGTAGTAAAAACATGCAAAAGATATATTTAAGATAATTAACCACTAACAATGGCACACTTTTTAGATCACAATTAAAAAGAAAGCAACTGCCTTTTTCATTACCAATTGCAGTACAATTACAGCTGCAGATAGAATTAAATATCACATCCTGCAAAAGATGCTTCTGATTAAAACATGTAGCACTACTAACTTAATAAAGTACTTACAATATATTAATATGTTATAGCTTACAAAGCTTTTTTATTTACTTAATATACTTCTGTCAATCTGTTAAAGGTTATAAGCTTTTGTTTTTTTTTTTCTCTACTTTACATAATAGCAGATTGTTGTTGTGTCTTTCGGCTTATCCCCGTTAGGGGTTGCCACAGCGGAACTCCAGTCTGCTAATGTTTGGTAGTGGATTTTTACGTGCCGAGTTACCGGCCCTGACGCACAACCTTCAACGAAGGCACGCCCATTCACGCATGCCTCCAGACAGAAGACAATCTAGCTGAGAATCGAACGGGACAATGTCTTGCTGTGAGGCGACAACGCTACCGCAGCACCACTGCCGCATATACTTTACATAATAGCAGGTATTTCACACTTAAACATGCTACCATGGCAGCATTATACTTTTGGTATAGGAACTATTTGCATCAAATAAAATAAAATAAATTTAAGAAAATACATCTGTTTTACAAGAACAGTAGATTAAACATGCACTTTGCATATAGCCCATTTTCTAAGTGCAATAGTAACCTCCATAGTGGGTATTACAAGGAAATAATGGAGTAGAAAGGTCATCTGCCTGTAGCATCAGTTCTCATAACACTCTGGGCTGCTGTTATTATCATTATTTTTTTGTATCCCTCCCAGCCTATTAAACATTACAGTTTGCTTAGAAAGCCTTTGGTTTGAATTCAGTATTGGATATCTGAGAAATGTTTCTTTTTATAGGTGGAACTGGATTGTATAGGCTCATTCTACAAGACGAGGCTAAAATGAATGTTAAGATATTATGAAAAGTAACATACAAAACTGAATATTTTTCACCATTTTTTGATATTAGGTACTTTGAATACTATTGTTGTAATATTGTTGGATAAAGTAAAGTATAAGGCTGCACTTTAGTAAGTTTGTTGACCGGTTAGTTAATTTACAGCAGGTAACACTTAAAAGTGTCTTTCATGTAATATAAGCTGTTGTGATTTAAAGGACAATTCTACCCAAATGTCAAGTGTTTCTAATCACAAAGTATATTTTCTTCCATTTAGTGTAGTCCTTAAACTGCCATATAGAACAAAAAGAGAATTTAGGTAGCACTTTTATTAATGTCTCCCTGATATTGTTTATCTGTGCAAGTGTTTGCTTTTTTTGTGAAGTCTCATGCTAATTCCCTGCGACTTTTGTAATCTTAAATTATCAAAGCAGTTGGGCAGGTCATTCAAAAAAACTAGGCATGGGGTCAACAAGAGGTTTTAAATGTAGGTACTGAATGTAGTCTGTCTTTCCATGCGTGTGGTCAGTTTCACATAGCCCAGTTTATACAGAAGATAGAAAATGACGCACACACCTTTAGTTATGAGTGTGAATAAATGCACTCAGTAAGGTACCGTTTCAGATCTAACATTCAAAAAATAAGTTAAAATGCTGCACAGCAGATCTTCTTCTTCTTTCGGCTTTTCCCAGTTAGGGGTCGCCACAGTGGATCACCTGTCCGCTCATGATTGGCAGTGGAGTTTTACGGTGTCAAGTTGCAGCCCGGCGCCCAACCTTCCACAGAAGGCACACACACACTCACACCTAGGGCCAATTTAGAGTGTCCAATCCACCTACTACATGTCTTTGGGATGTGGGAGGAAACCGGAGCACCTGGAGGAAACCCACGTGACCACAGGGAGGACATGCAGACTCCGCACAGAAGGCACCCCAGCCGAGGATCGAACCGGAGAACCTCTTGCTGTGATGTTCTCCTCACCACAGTGCTGTCTTTTGTCTCCATAAGGTTACACTGTGAAGGAAGAAACATTTGCTGTAAAACTGCATCATGTAACATGACAGACCCTCATTGGGCAGCTTTAGGGAATAACATTTTAGGAAATAAAAATAAAAAGTCTCATCTCATGATCTTCTTAGTTACCTGGCTTATAAAAACATTCTTAGTTGATTTCATACAGAAATTCAAAATTAGAGCTTTGATTTTTGCATTCATTAATACAACTCCTTTTAAAATGTATTGATGAATTTACCACCATTCCCATATGTTCCTGAAAAGCCACCCAAAATTGTACTTTCTTCACATGTTTTTGCGTGTACCTCCATAAATACAAAAATAGATTGTGAGGAAGAGATCCTCCATGGCCTGCTCCAAAATCAGACTGCAATGGAAAGAATTTCCTGTGCTTGTCTACCACATATGTCCAACTGTTTTCCTCTTCCATCAGCTTTGTCCTCCACTTCCTACTGCATGCCTTCCAGTTGTCTACTGGTCCAGCTTCAAGATTGTGGTCTACTGACCTAAATGGCTCTCAGACTACTTCACTTATCCTACTTCTATTATAATGCAAACCAATAATACATTTAATCTATTACAGAATCAGAAGAACATTGCACCATAACTAGCTCTTTGGCGTTTTCAAGCATTCTGTTTCGGAGTTGAGACAAAGCATCTGTACTTATTCTCAACAAGAAAAAATGTACAGCTAGAAACTGTGTTTGTTGCTTGTATTAAGATGTAAGCATGGAACTAGTTTTACCTGCAGGATTTATACGCTACATTGTTACCCATCTGTAAAACTACATATCTGTTGCATGTATGTAGTGTAAACACTAGTTTTAATACAATTATAGAATGCTTTTCTGGCAACTAACGATTTCTTAACTGTGGTTACTTTTCTGCAAGTATCTTACAAACACATTTGTCTGTTGAAAAAGAGACATGTCATGGTTTCATATATATTTGAAAATGGCACTAAATGAACACAAGCTAATAACGTGGCTCACTCTTCACCTTTGATGTACTGGTTCTGTTTGGGTTTACTAGACTAACAGAGTTAGTTGTGAGGTGTTTGGTTACTCTGCATACTTTACTGACATTTTAGCACATTATTAACTTTTAGCTTTACTTATAAACTGCCACCTTGCTTGAATGAGAGAAGTTTTTTGACTGGTGGCACTAATAAAGCTACACATACTGATACAATGAATGGAGGAATACAGACTGAGCAGTGAAGCATTATTCAAAAAGTTTGTTGATGGGCAGGGTAAAAGTTTGACTAAAGTATGTATGTCTTCAATATGACGGAAGTGGTGTCAGTGTTATCTTTGTAAGGAACCATATGACAGGAACACTGCTGACACCTTTACAGACATTTACGTCAGTTATAATTTTGATTTATTGACACATTTTAATCTCCAGAAGCAAAGCACAGTCATTAAGTGTACGATATTATTCTAAAGAGTCATGTAAGTTAGGAACCAGAAATAGGAAACTAAATAGTACTAAATCTGTTAGATAGAAGTTGTGATGGGCAGTAAAGGGAAATATATTTGTTGTGGTCAAGGTATTGAAAAATTTGTAGACTGCAAAAGAAATATTTTTAACTCTGAAATTCAGAGCTATGTTCAGCATTTTCATATCTCATAAAAGAATTTTCTTTGTACATGTTTTTTTATTCTATGATTTAAGACAAATAAATTAAATCATTTGTAAAGTAATAAAGTATTATATAGCTCCTTCATGTCAATCACTGCAGTGTTAAAGTTTGCATTCTACGATCTGCCAGGCATTGCCAAATGACTCCAGAAGTATTCCCTGCAGTGGCTATCCCACCCCTACCTGCTATATAATAATGAGCTAGACAGTGTGCAGTCACACAGCTCTTAGGCAGGGAGTATCAGTTACACTTCACTGTAGAAGAAGAAAGTATTGACTCAAAATTTGGGTACAGACATGTCGATGGACTCTGTCTGATGTTCAAAATGTTGGCTGTTTTATTATTTTGCTAGAATTACCCTGCAGGGAACAATTGAAATGCTTATTTTTTTTCTTTACACTGCTCATTCTGGCAATTTGGAGCATATAATGGTTTGCTGCAGCTTTGTAGAAAGTTTTGAGACCTTCTTCTTGCAAGATAGAGTCATCAGTAGGACAACCAGCAACTTTGCAGAAAAAAAAAAATAATTTTATGAATCCCATTTCTCATCCTGTCTGGCAAACTCTGGAACAAATTACATAACATCCCAGGTACACTCCTGTTAGGAAGAACTTTAAAATGAATGTGTCAAATACCTGCCCTCCCCAAAACTGCTGTGTTATTGTGGAGTTACTTAACTAGCTGCTTATATAATGCATAGCAGTAATTATCAATATTATGATTTCATGTTACACCAGTGATTTCTGATGTAGAAAGTTCCATCAGTGAGTGTCCTAAATACTTGTAATTGTCTCTAGAAAGTACTGTTACCTTACTCTCCTAGTAACAAAGCATAGTCTAGCAGCTGTAAATATTACTGCATATATGCAAAATGCAGTCTTACTTATGGAATGCAGTATTATGGTTTTCATTTTATTGTCTCAGACTTCATGACATTGTCACATTTTACTCAATTAGTTAACATCTGTTCACTCAGTGACACTGAGTGACCAGATGTTAACAATCTTCTTCTTTTGGCTTTTCCCAGTTAGGGGTTGCCACAGCAGATCATCTGCCCACTCATGATTGGCAGTTTGAGTTTTACGGTGCTGAGTTGCCAGCCCAGCACCCAACCTTTCACAGAAGGCACACACACACACACACACACACACACACACACACACACACACACACACACACACACACACACACACCTAGGGCCAATTTAGAGTGTCCAATCCACCTATAGCATGTCTTTGGGAGGAAACTGGAGCACCCGGAGGAATCCCACGCGACCACAGGGAGGACATGCAGACTCCGCACAGAAGGCACCCCAGCCAAGGATTGAACAAGGGAACCTCTTGCTGTGAGGCAACAATGCTAACCTCTGCACCACCGGGGCCAGCCGAACAGATGTTAACAATAATTGAGTATAATTTGACAATACATGTCATGAAATCTGAGACGATAAAATGAAAACCGTAATACTGCATTCCATAAATAGACTGAATTTTGCATCCAATAGTTTAATGTGTTGTTCTTGTATTGCCTCTGTGCCCATTATTGGAGACCTTCTCCCTGGAACATCCATGGAAATGGAGCTTTCCAGGTGAACTTTCCCACTTTCCCGGTCAAGGAAACCACTGTGAAAAACTTTTCTAAAAGCCAACTTCTCACTTCTCAAGACTGAGGTGGAAAGTTTCCAAGCCCCCTTGCTAAAGGATATTGCTGCCCAAACTGCAGAATCCTTTACAATTGCATTCTATGAGCACCTACAGGAATGCATGGATCGAGCCATCCCAAGTAAAACCAAAACTCACTCCTCCAAAAAGAGGAATCCAGTCTGGTGGTCTCCGACCATAAATAAAGTATACAACAGAAGGAGGAAACTATTACATGATAGAGCAAAATCCCAAAAAGGAAAGGCATCACTGATCAATATTAGCAAAAAACGATGATCCCTCATAAAATTATCCAAGGCCAGTTTCGAAAGAAAAATTGCCAAAGACTCTAAAGATAATCACAAAGCCTTCTTTAGCTATGTCAAGAATCTAGGTGGAAACTCTCAGATATGCTCTGATTTAGTGCAAAATGGCAAAAAATACACTGAACCAACTGACATTGCCAACATCCTGGCTGACAGGTTCAGTGCAAACTTTACCCTTCCCACCCCCAAAAGGGCCCGTGTCCATCCCAGAAGAATGCAGAGCCCCAGACATCACAGAAAAGCAGGTAAAAACAGCCCGCTCCAAAGCTAAAAACACAGCATCAATGGGACTGGATGGTGTCCCAGGCTGCGTCTTACACGAACTCCAAAATGAACTAAACCCTCACCTAAATTCACTGTTCAAACTCAGCCTTACCACAGGCTAGGTACCCAAAGAATGGCGTACAGCAACAGTCATCCCACTCCACAAAGGTGGTTCCACAACAGAACCTGGGCACTATCGCCCTATAAGCCTGACTAGCCTGGTCTGCAAGGCTATGGAGCGAGTCATCATGGATCTCATAAACAGAGACATTGGGAACCACCAGACACTGGACCCTACCCAATTTGGCTTTGTTAAAGGCAGATCATGCCTCCTAAACCTAGTTGATGTCTTTGAAACAGTTACCAAGGCCATAGATGAAGGAAAGGTAGTCCACACAGCCTACCTGGACCTCGCTAAGGCCTTCAACACCATTCCCCACTCTGGCATCATAAATAAAATCACCAGCTTGAACATTAACCCATATGTCACAAGATTGGTTACCAACTGGCTCACGGATAGAACACACATGGTCAGAGTTGCGGGTGCCATGTCCAACTCTAAACCAGTCACAAGTAGAGTCCCACAGGGCTCAGTCCTGGGACCCCTCCTGTTTGGTATATATTTCTCTGAGGTACAGGCAAGCATGGGAGGACTATGGCTAACCAAGTTCACAGACGACTGCAAACTGGGGGCCATAATCGACTCTCCGGCGGACACAGACATTCTCCAGAAGGGTCTCACAGAGACAGATACCTGGTGTCAGAACCATGGCCTCAAGCTAAATGCTAAAAAATGCATAGTCATCCCCTTTGGGAAAAACAAAGTGCCCACGAATTATCACATAGGTGGTAATCCACTAAGTATGGAAGATGTAATTAGGGACCTGGGGACCCAGGTAGATAGCAACCTCTCCTTTGATAATCACATTGCCAAAGTGGTTAGAAATTCCTTCTATGTAGCCCACCTAATCACGAAAGGGTTCACATCTAGATCAAGAGAGGTCATTGTGCCCCTCTACTCATCACTCATTAGGCCCATAATAGAGTACAATTTCCCATTTGGAATGTACCTTACTCGACACCTGCAACAGCTGGAAAGGCCACAGAAGTACCTCACCAAGAAGATCATGGGCCTCAAACAGATTCACTACGCAGCTTGACTAAAGAAACTCCAGCTCTACTCAGTTGCTTACCGCCTGCTCAGAGGTGATCTCTGCCTGACGTATAAGGCCATGTCCAACCCGGAATTAATGGACATGCTCCACCTCAAGAAAACCAAATCTCTTGGAGCCACACGCTCCAGTGAATTAAACCTCAACACAACAATAAACAGGGCATGCTGGAGGGATAGATTCCTGTCCCAGAGGCTTCCCTCACTCTGGAATACAATCCCAGTTTATGTTAGGCAGAGCCCCTCACTGACACTCTTCAAGAGAAATCTTGACGAGTGGATGGGAAATCGTAAATTCACCCAGGGAATCACTTCAATGGCCCTGCTAGACAGAGACCCAGGAAACTTATTTAAAAGGGAGGCAAACGCCAACACATTCTGGCTAGGCTTATAAATGCCCTTGGGCAGATAGCCTAGCACCTACCTACCTACCTATGAACTTAACAACCATTCAATTAATCAATTTGTTTGAATTTCTGACACCATTTCTCAGAAGATACCTATTCCTCTCATTGTCTCCTTTTTTATTTTATGTGAGGAGATCATAGTTCATTTTGCTTCTGTAAAGGCTCACAGTTTCAGGCATATCAGACACAAAAGGAATTTAAGATTGACACAGGTTGTTTTGCTAGGAGTGTCCAGTTTGTCCTGACAGTCTTTATGTTGTGTGTCTTCTTAAGAGTTGGCTTGTGTATTGTCGTTTTATGTTTAAAAGGTCACTTATGATCAGCTTTTGGTCAGTTATGTTTGAATGTGAAATTATCTGAGGTAATCACTGTAGGCAGAAGAAGCCCTGAGTACTGTTGAGGTAAGATGAGTTTGATTAGCAGCTCAGATGTCTACGGTGCAGATGTGGGAGGATGGGCATATGCCCATTATGAGTTCATAGGTACTTACTAGGTTATTGATCTGTGAGTATCTTTAGGAACCTAACCCTGCATTCCCATGATGATTTTAGTTCTTGTAATTTTTAAGTATAAATAATTCAGAGCTTGGTAGAACATTTATATATTACCCCTATCCACAAGGCATTTGTGGTTTCTCATCCATTTGTTTACATTACATTTAACAAGTGTAAGGCAAGGACTTTGCTTTATGTGGAGAGGTAAATGATTCCAAACAAGAGGTATTCTTTGTGATACATATCTGGCTCTGTAACATCTATTATTTATGTTGCATAAGTGATTACATTTCACCAATGAACTTATGGAATTTCAATAGAGCAGAAAGGTTAAGGTCTTATGGGGCTCTGCACTCAAGGCAGAGATCACCCCTCAGTAGACTGTATGATATAGAGATGAGGGTCAAGGATTTGAAATGGCCAGAGTAGCTTTTTGTGATTCAGATCCTTGATTTTCTTGGTAACAAAACATTGTGGTTGTTCAAGTTTTGTTAAGTGTTTGGACAGGTATACCTTTACTAATGAGATGCACAATAAAAAGGACTTTATTAATATAATGGATACGAGTTTATGGATGAACAATTTGTTGTCTGCATAGCTTCCCAGGTCCTTAACGACCATATACATTTTCAGGGGTGTGTTGTTAATGTGATAGCTATGGGTATGCCATGTTTGCCTAAGGAGACTATTATACATTTCCTGGCATTTGTTTTAGTCCATTGTTATGACACAGCTGTTTAATAATGGCCTTTTTGGAGGATCTAGGTGACTTCCAGACAGTTTATGATAGCACCAAGTTTACAGCCATTTGTAAACTTGGTCATCCACAGACATTTTACATTACCTTTGACCTCCCAGTAAATGCCAAAGAGGAGTGGCCCAAGGACAAGGACAAGGCACAAGTGACAGATCTTTTGTAGGACATAGAGTCACCTATCCTAATTTCCTGGGTTCTATTTGTGAACCAATTTACTGCTGAATGAGTTACATATGGATTAACATTTTGTGAGGCAGTTAATCTACACTACCTGAGAGCAGGATGTGTCGAACATTTTTGTAAGGTTTAGATATCCTGTATAAACTGATTTTCACTCATTCATTCATAGGTTCATAGGTGTGTACTAGGCTAATGGCACTGGAGCCTTTACAAACCTAGCCCATAGAAGTGCCATGGCATTGTGCCACCCCGACGTGCCTCTATCAAGTAGGGCCACTGAAGTGATTCCCGGGGTGAATTTTCTATTTCCCATCCACTCATTAAGATTTCTCTTGAAGAGAGCCAGTGAGGTGCTCTGCTTAACATGCATGGGAAGTCTATTCCAGAGCATGGGCAGTCTCTGGGTTATGAACCTGCCCCTCCAGCATGTTCTATTGATTGGGTAATGAAGTTGAGGTCTCTGGAGCATCTCAACTGTACAGATTTTCGCAGAATGTCTAGATTTTTGGCTCATATTTTTGGCCTGTTCCTCTTTTTTCCTGGCAAGTCACTGGGATGATCTCAGAATTGTAGTCACTAAATAATGGCATACATTTCAGTTTCAGACTTCAAATCCTTCAGAAAATGTATATTAAAACAAATTCTGTTACTCTAGCAACTTTCTAAGTTTATAAGAGCAATATTTAAAATATGTCCCTATTTGTACCCCCATTTTGTCAAGCTTTGTCCAGATTTTTTCCATTAAGAATTTGAGAGGTATTTGTGGAGGGATTGAGATTTCTTTAGATGTAGAATTTCCTTCACTAACCTTCTCAATGAAACTGACCATGTTATGTAGACAGGATCTACCCTTGACAAAACCCTTTTATCTCCTAAACTAATATTTCCTCAAAAAAAGGACCTATTTAGCTAATTAGTTAAAAAATGAAAAACTGCAGCCACTGCTAATCTAGTACTGAAACGAAAAAAAAAAGTAAAAGTTATAGAAGTATAGCTGCAGGATTAACTAAAGCAGTCATAGAAATCAGTAAAATGACCCGTAATTACCATAATAAGAAAATGGATATAGCAGACCGTGTAAAGGTATTACTTCAGCATGAAACATGAAGCCATGTCACTTGTGATACCCAGAGCATTCTGAGTACTGACTACCTTTGTTTAGCCACACCATAGACATAAGTATATGCAATCAATATCCTGTACCACTCCAGAAGAGGAAGAAATAAATTCATTCAACTGCAGCAGGATTAAAAAAAAAAAAAAAAATATATATATATATATATATATATATATATATATATATATATATATATATATATCTATATGGCTCTACTTTCAGTTGACGAACGTACGATACACCAAACCCCAAAACCACAAGCTCGGTGCACCGAAAGCTTAGACTCACAAAAACTAAACATGCTGAAACCTAAATTACCGAAACACACTTCAAGTAAACACAATGTACAAAAGAATAAAAAAACAAAAACAACAAATGCACTTCACTACATTATGCAGAGGGACTGTGCCTCCCAAACCCCCATTACTTTCTTTCACCTTTTTTGGCTGCTCCCGTTAGGGGTCGCCACAGCAGATCAACTGTTTCCATTTCTTCCTGTCCTCTGCATCTTGCTCTGTCACACCAACCACCTGCATGTCCTCTCTCACCACATCCATAAACCTTATCTTAGGCCTTCCTCTTTTCCTGTTACCTGGCAGCTTCATCCTTAGCATCTTTTCCCCAATATACTCTGCATCCCTCCTCAGCACATGTCCAAACCAATGTAATCTTGCCTCTCTGGCTTTGTCTCCAAACCTTCCAACCTGGGCTGACCCTCTAATATACTTATTCCTAATCCTGTCCATCCTCGTCACACCCAGTGCAAATCTTAACATCTTCAGCTCTGCCACGTCCAGCTCTGACTCCTGCCTTTTTGTCAATGCCACTGTCTCCAACCCGTATAACATAGCTGGTCTCACTACCCTCTTGTAGACCTTCCCTTTCACTCTTACTGGTACTCGTCTGTCACAAATCACTCCTGACACTCTTCTCCACCCTCTCCATCCTGCCTGTACTCTCTTCTTCACCTCTCTTCCACACTCACCATAACTCTGAACTGTTGAGCCCAAGTACTTAAACTCATTCACCTTTGCCACCTCTACTCCCTGCATCCTCACCATTCCTCTATCCTCCCTGTCATTCACACACACATATTCTGTCTTAGTCCTGCTGACCTTCATTCCTCTTCTCTCCAGTGCGAATCTCCACCTCTCCAGGGTCTCCTCCTCCTGTTCCCTACTCTTACTACAGATCACAATGTCATCTGCAAACATCATAGTCCACGGGGACTCCTGTCTGATCTGGTCTGTTAACCTGTCCATCACCATTGCAAATAAGAAAGGGCTCAGAGCTGATCCTTGATGTAATCCCACCTACACCTTAAATGCATCTGTCACTCCCACCGCAGACCTCACCGCTGTCACACTACCCTCGTACATATCCTGTACCACTCTAACATACTTCTCTGACACTCCTGACTTCCTCATACAATACCACAACTCCTCTCTAGGCACCCTGTCATATGCTTTCTCTAAATCCACAGACACAATGCAACTCCTTCTGACCTTCTCTGTACTTCTCCATCAACACTCTCAGAGCAAACATCGCATCTGTAGTGCTCTTTCCTGGCATGAAACCATACTGCTGATCACTAATCATCACCTCCCTTCTTAATCTAGCTTCCACTACTCTTTCCCATAACTTCATGCTGTGACTGATCAGTTTAATCCCTCTGTAGTTACTACAGCTCTGCACATCACCCTTATTCTTAAAAATTGGTACCAAAACACTTTTTATCCATTCCTCAGGCATCCTCTCACTTTCCAAGATTTCATTAAACAATCTAGTTAAAAACTCAGTTGCCATTTCACCTAAACACCTCTATACTTCCACAGGTATGTCATCGGGGCCAACAGCCTTTCCATTCTTTATCCTCTTCATAGCAATCCTTACTTCCTCCTTGCTAATCCACTGCACTTCATGATTCACTATCAGCACATCATCCATCATTCTCTCCCTCTCATTCTCTTCATTCATCAGCTCCTCAAAGTACTCTTTCCATCTGCTCAACGCGCTCTCCTCACGTGTGAGTACATTTCCCTCATTATCCTTTATCACCCTTACTTGCTGCACATCTTTACTAGCTCGGTCCCTCTGTCTAGCCAATCGGTACAGGTCCTTTTCTTCCTCCTTAGTGTCCAACCTTTTATACAACTCTTCATATGCCTTATCCTTCGCCACCTCTCTCTTTGCCATGCACCTCATCTCCTTATACTCTTGTCTACTTTCTTCATCTCTTTGACAATCCCACTTCTTCTTCGCTAACCTCTTTCTCTGTATACTCTCCTGTACTTCATTCCACCACCAGGTCTCCTTGTCCTCCTTCCTCTTTCCCGATGTCACACCAAGCACCTTTCTAGCCATCTCTCTTAATATATACCAACTCCGAGATTGCACTACAGTGGGGAGAAGGGATAATTCCCTTTGTCCCACTGTACCGCAATCTCCAGCAACTTTCGAAGCGAGACATAACCTGCCATAATTAATGTCTCACCTCCTAGTTGTGATTTACCTTCACAGTATATTTCACCCAGGACTCCAGGAGAGATTCTGCACAAATCTGACATTTTACATGCTGGTACATTCATACAGCAATTGATACTTTCTTCTTAAATTTAAAGTGGTATGCCCTTATTTCCTGTTCACGTTGGTAAATTGGTTTCACTGATTCAGGTTTCAGCATAGTTAGTATTCATCAAACCACACTTTTGGTACAGTGAGCTCGCTATTTTCATGTTCAGTGGATCGTACTCTTGTCAACTGAAGGTATATATATATATATATATATATATATATATATATATTATATATAGTTATATCATTTCTGGATATAATCATTACATAACCATTGGTGCTGGTGGATTTAATCATACCTAGTGAAAGTTATCCTCTCAGATTATGCTCTGATGGGTAAATTACACCTTTCATGTGTTACTCCCCCCATCACCAAAAAGTCAGACAGTGATTTGCTGAGATATTGTTGGGCTTGGCTTTAATCTGTAACACTGGAGCATAATGACCAGATAACAGACATCAAGGAGACAGTCAGTGAATGGCAACCACACACTTTACTA
Source organism: Protopterus annectens (assembly GCF_019279795.1). Classification (NCBI taxonomy): domain Eukaryota; kingdom Metazoa; phylum Chordata; order Ceratodontiformes; family Protopteridae; genus Protopterus; species Protopterus annectens. The sequence continues at coordinate 237,636,183 of NC_056725.1, read as the reverse complement.
TTATGGCAGCAACTGAGAGTCAGACTTACTCATGTGACAGCCTGCATGGACCGTAAGCTTTCTATATACTTTTGAAACTACACTGTGTTGTACATCACATCCCACCCCTTAAACTAAATGCTTATTAGTTATACAGAGAATATTTAACTCACATTATGCAGTAGAATTCTTTCTTTGACACTTACTTTTCTGAGCAGATTGCTCAACTTGTCAGGACTCAGTCATTCTTAACTAAAAGGATTACTGATCTTAAGAGCCTTAGTTACCCCAATCGACTTACAGCCCCTCTTTTTGTACTCTGTCTCCTGCCAACTCATTTGTGGTGACCTTTCCCTTACTTTTCAAACATCTGTACTACAAAGCAAAATCTACTCCATCAAGTAAACAAAACTCATTGGAGAGATAGGTTTGTAACTCAATATATTCCCAGTCTATGGATAACGTTTCTGGTACAGGTCAAATGATGTACTACTTTGAGGATTACTGCATTGCTGGACACAAATCTATTCCAGGACTGTCATGTAAAACCCCGCTCAGTTTGAGAGGTAAACACTATCAAGTGCGTGACAAGGGAGGCACAGACTGTTAAGTCTGTCTGTGTAAATATACAGATAGGCATCTTATGCTCCTCATGATTACTTATCTAGTATTGTTGTTATGAAAGACATTGCCCTATTTCACCGTCTGTACTTATGCAGAATCAACAGTACCTCAAACACCTCTACCAAGGACATCAACAAATAAATAAGACTAATTTTGGGGATAGTTTCAACCCAACATATTCCATGTCTATCAAACAAGCTTTTCCTGTATGCAGTACACTGGCCACTTTCAAAGTTATGCTCCTTAAATGGAGGAGCAGTCATAGATTTTCACCTAAGTTATCCTACATAGCCCTTCCAGTTAAATGAGTGAGCATATTGAATTCCATAAAAATTCAAGGAGCTATTTGACTACTTTCTTAATGATCCTAGTTATGTCATGCCTAGAAACTACCATGAACTTTTGAACATATATTCAGTTACACTACAAACACAGACACAGTGTTAAGGGTTACTATTACCTGACTGAACTAGCTCCTAACTGTAACTAGGGCCACCTGTTATGAAAGACATTATAGGTATGTTCTGAACTTTTCAGCAAAGAAGTTCTCCAATACTGTTTGCACTACACAAGAAAAGCTTTATGTAAACAAGACGGAAGTACGACTCAGTCATTGTCCATGCTGGTGTAAACGACCTGAGACGTACCTCCTTGGACTACATGAAAAGAGACATTGAGGAGCTCTCTGATTATGTAGCCCAGGCAGGTATGACCCTGACCTTGAGCAGTATCCTACCTTCACCAAGAATGATGCCACAATACGAAGATAAGATGATCAGCTTTAATAATTGGCTTAAACTCTGGTGTCATTCAAAGGGGATCCAATGTCTGTCTGCCTGGGATGACATGCTGGACAAGCCACGCTGCTTCACAAGGGATGGCTTGCACCTGTCACCCCTGGGCTTCCGGATATTGGCAAAGGCTCTTGCCACCCCTATAGTGCCTTTTTTAGGCAAGGCTCAAATTCTAAACCTACCACCCTAGAACACAAAAAAGGAAAAAAAACTAAGGGTAATGCTGCTCAATGCCAGAAGTCTCAACCTCAAGATGCACGCACTCGAGGCCCTTCTCAGTATGGAGAACATCGATGTCTGTGCTGTGACTGAAACCTGGTTCAAGGCTCCTGAGAGCACCCCAGCACTATCAGGTTTTACCTCATACCATGCGTTCCGGCCCCAAAATCCGGACAACACCAAGAAAGGAGGGGGGGTGTCCATATTCATCAAGGACACCCATACCTCAAGGTTGGTGGCAACGCACGATGCATCGGAGACCATCCAGGTGCAATTAACCATAGGCAAAACTGCTCTGCAATTTGTACCATGTTACAGGCCACCCTCTCAAACTCAGGAAACTCACATAGCCTTCCTGAAAACACTGGAGGGGAAAAAATGTATCTCCAAACACCAACATACTAGGTGACTTCAACTACCCTAATATAGACTGGGATCACTACTCAAGCCCAAACACTCTAGCCCAAAGATTCCTGGAGTTCATAAACTCAAATGCCATGGAACAACTAGTCACCATCCCCACAAGAGGTGAAAACATACTTGACCTCATCATCACGAACATGGGATCACAATGTTCAACACCGGAAGTATACCCCTCACTGGTGAGATCAGATCATAAACTAATCTCACTGGAGGTTCTCATCCCGCCCCCACCTGAGATAAAAAAGACCACAGTGAAAAACTTCTCAAAAGCTGACTTCACTCTTCTAAAGACTAGTGTGGTCTCCTTTAAGGCCCCCGAGCTGGTGGTAAACATTACCCAAGCTGCTGAATCACTTACAAACGCCTTCTACCAGCACCTACAGGACTGCATGGATCAGGCAATCCCAAACAAAACAAAGACTCTTTGTACCAAAGGCAAGCATCCAGTCTGGTGGACCCCAGCCATAAACAAGCTCTACAACAAAAGGAGGAAGCTACTACAAGATAGAGCAAAATCCTTAAAAGGTAAGACACCTTTGATCACTATAAGTAAAAAACTAAGAGCTCTCATAAAATCATCCAAGGCAAATTTTGAGAGAAAAATCGCTAAGGACTCAAAAGACAATCATAAGGCCTTCTTTAGCTATGTTAGAAACCTGGGAGGAAACTCACAGATATGCTCAGAATTAGTTCAAAATGATGTGAAAATTACTGAACCTACAGACATTGCCAATATACTGGCTGACAGGTTCAGTGCAAACGTCTCCCCCACAAAAGGAGAGATATCTATACCAGAGGATTGTAGCCCCCAAACATCTCTAACGCCCAGGTGAGAACTGCTCTCTCTAAGGCGAAAAACACAGCATCCATGGGACCGGACGGTGTCCCCGGCTGTGTGCTCCATGAACTCAACGAGGAATTAAACCCGCAGTTAGGACAGTTGTTTAATCTTAGCCTCACCTCAGGATACGTACCCGAGGAGTGGCGCACGGCAACTGTGGTCCCACTTCACAAAGGTGGTGCCTCCACCGACCCTGGTAATTACCGTCCCATCAGCTTGACAAGCCTGATCTGCAAAGCCATGGAGAGGATCATAATGGAACTCATAAATAAAGACATATGGAACTTGCAGTCTTTGGATCCAACCCAGTTTGGCTTTGTCAAAGGCAGATCATGCCTTTTAAACTTGGTCGACTTTTTCGAAACAGTCACCAAGGCCATTGATGAGGGAAAGGCAGTCCATACAGCCTACCTCGACCTGGCAAAGGCATTCGACACAATACCCCACTCAGGTATCGTCAAAAAACTCATCAGCTTAAATGTAAACCCATACATCACAAGATGGGTTGCAAACTGGCTAAGTGACAGAACCCACAGGGTCAGAGTTGCTGGCGCCATGTCAGACTCAAAGCCTGTCATAAGTGGAGTCCCACAGGACTCAGTCCTGGGCCCACTCTTGTTCAGCATCTACTTTTCTGAAGTACAAGCAAACACAGGAGGGGTATGGCTGACAAAGTTTGCAGATGACTGCAAACTGGGCGCCATAGTCGAAAACACATCTGACACAGATATTCTTCAGAAGGGTCTCACAGAAATGGATAACTGGTGCCAGAGCCATGGTCTAAAGTTAAATGCCAAGAAATGCATAGTCATACCCTTCGGGAAAAACAAGGTTACCCCTAGCTACCATATAGGTGGCAATCCACTGAGCACAGAAGAAGTTATCAGAGATCTGGGGACTCAGGTTGACAGTAACCTATCGTTTGATACTCACGTTGCTAAAGTAGTTAGGAAGACCTTCTACATTGCCCACCTGATCATGAAGGGATTCACATCTAGATCAAGGGAGGTCATCGTCCCCCTGTACTCATCACTCATCAGACCAATGATTGAGTACAATGCTCCATTCAGAATGTATCTGACCCGACACCTGCAGCAGCTGGAAAGGCCCCAAAAGTTCCTCACCAAAAGGATAAAGGGTCTCAAAAATAAGTCTTATGCTGCCCGACTGAAAGAACTTCAGCTCTATTCGGTCGCCACGCCTGCTCAGAGGTGACATGTGCCTGACATACAAGGCCATGTCAAACCCAGATTTGATGAACATGCTTCACCTCAAAAAATCTAGATCCCTCAGAACTACAAGCGGGGAGACTTAAACCTTGACACGGTCATTAATAGGACATGCTGGAGGGACAGATTCATCACCCAAAGACTCCCTATGCTGTGGAACAAAATCCCGGTACATGTGAGGCAGAGCACCTCGCTGGCCATGTTCAAGAGAAATCTTGACCAATGGATGGGAGATCGCAGATATACCCCAGGGATTACCTCAGTGTCTCTGCTTGACAGAGGCACAGCAAAACAATGGGCATAGTTTTCTTCAAACTAAAGGGGTGGTGAAAGCCACAAAAACTCTGGGCTAGGCTTATAAATGCCCTTGGGCAGATAGCCTAGTAAGAACCTATGAACCTATGAAGTGTATTACAGATGATACCTACTAATGCTGTAAAGAATTGAAACAGAAAAAAAAAATTAAGAAAATTCCCATTGTAATAATACTTTTATACTACAAGGACCGTTTATATTATATTTGAATTTCAAGTGTCACAAGTGATCTAAAACAAATTTAATTGAAAACACAGAAGACTGGATCACATGAATTACAATTCACATTAGTGTTGATCTTGCTAATGCCCACTACTATGCTATATCTCTGTCTCTAGAAATTTGTGTTTGTGTGTCAACAGTGATTCATTGTGTGAGTTCTTTTTTTCTTTTCTCTATGGCTGTGTGACTACTGAGTTAGTATATTTAAGTCAAGGGGTACTTAGTGGATGCAAGGGTGTTGCCCACATGCCAAAAAGATGTTTTGGAGGAGTATTTGCTATATAGGAAGTTTTGTATGTAATGTGATTTTACTAACTGTGTTTTAAATTAAATGTGTATTAGATGAAAGTTTTAGAAATATTGTGATGACATGAAAAGTTTTAGATAAAAAGTAATAGACTGATATACATAATTTATGTAACTTTTTGGATAGCAAGATGGCTCATAAGAAGAAAACAGGAAGTAAGTGAGGTAGCTCTTCATCCTCAAAAAGACCTGTCACTAGTGGAGTGCCCCAGGATTAAGTCCATGGTCACACTCTCTTTGTCATTTACTTCTCAGAGGTAAAGGCTAGGTGAGGTGGGGGAGATGAAGATTTATTGCACAAGCTGGTCATTTTCTTTCTTTTATTAAAACACTTATATGCTTATTCTACCATAAGAGTTTGCTCTTAAATTTTCTATTGTATTTGCAACAGAAAGGGATATACTTCTAAGTCCAATTATTTAGAAATAAGTAGAAATTGGAAGTCTAGGTAGCAGGGTAGGTGATGGAGTCAAGTGTAAGGATACTTTGGAATTTATTCAGACTGTGTATGAGTTGTACCAGGATTGCTTCTGAGAAATCCTTAAAGACAGTGGGGGTACTAATGATTTTAACAACAATGGATTTGTGGTCAGATTTAACTAGGAGAGGGAGACAGGGTGGGGTGCAAGAAGGGTTCATGTTTGTGAGAACAATACTGAAAACTTTGGCATCTATTTAAAATATTGTCAATATGTTCAATAGTTTTATTAACAGAGTTTAGATAGTGTTGGCCATAATTGTTATTGTGGTATTGGTTTAGTTGACGACTGTTAGTGTCACTTAGGCAAATGGCATTTTGCCGGATATAGTGATATCATCTAAAACATTTATGTAATTGTTGTGGTTAGTAGAAGATATGTAAGATGATCTGCAGCTAGATTTATTCAATGTAATTTGGACTTCTAACTGGAAATAATGGAGAATATGATGTGAGAAAAGGGGTTCACTGATAAATACGGGTACTCCACCATAACTAAATATCAACTGAAAAACAACAGAACCCAGTAAAGAGCCACTCCATGTAATGTACAGCTTTACTGTAGCTTCAGTAAGCGCTTTTATCTTTCATAACAGATTTCATCAGACTAAATCACTTAACATCACTATTTTAAATACAAATCAAAAGCATGTCACATGACTAAAAATCTCACATGAAAATGTTACAATGTGCTAATACCCTATTTATAAAATTGAATTCATTATTGGATGAATTACAACTTACATTACCTATTAAATAACTTATTCTAAAGTACACATTTACAATTAACTGATTCATTTAGACCTGTTGCAGCTTATGAATTTAATTTTAACTGACATTTGCTTCATCTTCTGTACTACCTGTTCTTACTTTATCTTGCACATAATCTATCACAAGAACTTCTTAAAGTTAATATAAGATAAACTGTGTCTTACAAAGTATTTATAACATTCTTTTATCTGACTATGCATATATCTTCATAAGTTCTACTTCATAAAAACCTACATGTTTTCCCTAAATAAAAAGTTGTATGTTGTACAGGTTGCAAGATAAATCACATATTGTGAATAACAGGTAAAAATGCCTGGAGATTCATGTGCCATACTTGCAGAAATATAAACATATTACTAGCATCTGCAATGGACCTATAGTAATTTTACAAATTCTATTTATATGTTCTTTCTGGTCTTCATTCATTTACATGACTAACTAAACCATTTAGAAATGTTTTAAATTCTTTCCACTCTTATTGATAAAATGCATTCATTTGTTCACCCACATCTTAAAAACCTCAAGATTAGCAAATAAAAAATCTTCAGTTATTCCTGTTTTATTTCATCACTGACTGCTAAATAGACCAAAGGCATGGACACCTTCCATTTATTTCTTGTGTCAGAATCCTGGTTCTGTTCTCTAAATATAACCAGGTCATTATTTTGGTCTAAATTCTTATTAACTTGATATATTACACTGGTAGTAGAAATCTCTTTGAAACTTACAAACAAATCCTTTAGTTTCATCTACATGTGATTTAACTGTAGTCAAATTTATAACTCTTTATGCACTGACCTTTTACTATATTTGATTTTAAATACTTGGGTTGCATACTAGAAGAATATAGTAACATTTTCTAGTCATGCTTTTAACATATACTTTTGTTTCTAAAATATCTTTGCAATAATTTTTATAAATTGTCAATTCTAAAAAACTTATATGAGCTTTGTGACTAAATCTTGTAAAACATAAAAAATGTTTGCTAGTATTCATCCACTTAATAAACTCCTGTAACTGATTCTTATTATGTTTCCTTATTAGGAAAATGACATCAATAAATCAATTACACAGTTTTACTTGCTGCAAAGACTCACTTTTGTACAGATATGCATCTTCTCAATAAGCTGTGACTATTCTAGAAAAAATGGGCCCACCCAGCTTCCTTTAATTGCTGGTAGCACTCCTGATAAAATGCAAAAAAAAAATGTTTTTTTCAAAACTGTCTTTATAAATTCTAAAAAAAATCTGATTTATTTATGACCTAATCTACCCACCACTCACATCAAAGATCATAACACTATACAGTGATTTAACATCCATTGTTACTAATATAACTTCTGCTGTAATGGAAAAATATTTTTTAATTTGGTCACTAAATTGAAAGAACCTCTGATAAAAGATTGCTAAATTATTAAATCTAAAAAAGTCATATTTACAATTGTGGATTAAGATTCTTATTTCACCCTTGGGCTGGACCATTGGTCTCAGGCAAGTTCTCTGTACCCTTATATATCTTGGATATCCCAGAAAAGGAGCTACCCCATGCTTTTTCAACAACAACAAATATACATTGTACTAGTAATTATGCCACTTGATAAATTATCCTGCAAGCAAGCATCAGTACCTCCATATGCTTTTATAATAGCAGCCTTATTAACTACACTATGAAGTCTGTGTTCACCTGAGTAAGTCACTTAGACTGAGAATAAGTCTTTTGGAAGCTGGCTCATACTATCAAAAGTTTATATGGTGGAATAAAGTTGAGGTTTGTAAACACTTGGAATAGCAAAAACATTTTCCCTTTTTGCTAATGAATTACAAAAAAAAAAAAAAAAAAAAAAAAAAATCAACTTGTAAATTTAACTTTCTGGTAAAGTCTTTTAAATTGGCAATAGTTATAACCATGTTCATGTTCATCCTTTTAAGAGGCATAAGTGAAAACCATTTTGTAAAACAGTATTTTCATCATTATTCAGTACACTTGATGACAAATTATAAATGCTGCAGAAATTTGAGCCTATTATCAGTACCTGTTATGTCTTCTCTGATTTTTCAAGGAATAATGATTACTGATACAGCTTTAATACATCTAGTGTTTTTTTGTGTTGAAGTGGGTCAGTTTTGTTCACTTCCTCCCATGTGCTCATGAACACTTGCTGTTTTCTCTTGTATTTCACTTCGGTGTTTCTTAATAGACAATGGTCCTTCTTCTGTGATGGCTACTTTTTATTGTCTAAGCTGCCTTTGTCTGTGCTGACCTACTGGCTATTCTCAGTGACAGCCTTGGGAACATACTTTCTTCTGGTTTTGAACTGCTACAAATGTCTCAGAGCTTCTTGTAGTCATATTATTGTCGGTTGTCAACTCTTTCCTGACTTCCTCTTTAATGAGCTGATTTGATTCTCCTCCTTCTTTTAGGCTTCATCAGATCTTTGATGCCCTTCTGATGTTTTTTTTAACTTTAAGATATTCATTCTTTTTATACGCTTCAATCTTTATTTTGATTTAGGACTTGTGAATTTACTTATCTAGTGCTAAAATCATTTTGTTCATCACGGTGTCGACTTTTTTATGCATCTTTTTAGATTGTTTGTTAATAACTCTATGTATAAGAATCCTATTCTTTCATTTAACTCTTTCTACTTAGTCATGCAATTTTCATTTTAATGCATTTTGTTGATACGAAGAACCCTGAGAAATTTCCTTTTCTTTTAAATGATAGTAAAAATCAAATAAAATAAAAGAAATAAAAAAGATGGCCCAGCTGGATTATTCTAATTTTTACCTGTCAGTGTTACAAAAACGTGTTCCATGGGGAATTTCATTTCCTAATTCTTTGCATGAAAACATTGCTCTTGTTTTGTGGTAATGACCTTCATATTTCTACTGTCTTAGCATGTATTTTATTGTTTTCTTTAGCACTCTTACCCAATGAACAGTCAACTTCTGTTTTGGTTGCCCAGTCAGAAGATACATTGTATATAGACACATTTACAAGCAGATTCTCATCTTCTCCTACTGTAATTATGGAGTAAGGTATTACGAGACAACGAACCCCAGAGAAAGGCAAAAACTACACCTGAGTTATCAGTGAGTCTGAAGTCATGACATGTGCTGAGCCCAGGTATTGAGGAATTGTTCTCGCTGGATGAAACCAGGTCACTGTTAACTACACAGATATGGATGCTCTCCAGTGTTATGAGGTCTTGAATTTTGAGTATCATTTTGTTTAGACTGCTGTAAGTTAGTAGAGAAGCCTAGGCATAATCTGAAATAGAATTTACTTCTTTGGCATATCCAGGAGACAGGCTGTGTTTACAAAAGGCACTATGGTTACAGCAGAAGCTTTATCCAATGTGCAAAATCCACGCTGAGAGAGGTGCATGCTGTCCCTGATGAAGCAGGAAGAGCTGTCATTCATCTTCTTCTAAGGTGATGCATGGTAGATCCTCCTAGAATAGCCCTCTCTACTAATACAGTTGCTAAAGGGAAATATATTATCTTTGAAATCATTCTTTGTAATGTTAGGATACTACTCAAGACCGCTGCCTTCTTGACCACAGACATATGCATAGCATCCTCCATCTTGTTCATCTTTGTGTCTTTCAGCTATGTAAAGTAATGAAAGAGTGCCTGAGATCATGCAACCTTGACAAGTCTACCAATAGGTCACTCTTATGTTTACTGTGATGGTGGAACAAAGGGGCTCATGTTACATCCCAAATCCTGACTGCATAAAGACAGCTTACCATCACCCTGTTACTGTCCTACCTGGTGAGGTTGCAGTCTGTGTGTCTAAATATGTAGTCACGTATGGTTAAAATATTATCACAGAAGAATGCTGACCTTGAGGTGCCTCAAGGGCTTAGACCTGCAATCATGGTGACTCCAGGAGGGGTACATGAACACATTTAGGAGTGAGTGGTATCAATGTATACATTTTCTTACTTTGTTGCCTAGGGAATTTGGGTAGTAATTTTTTAATGACCTCAGCATAAGTTGTGTGGTGGAGATATGCTGCATAATGTGAGTATGCTGTTTCTATAGCAACGGAGTGAATAGTTGTAACCATCAGCAGAATTTACTAGCCAAGTAGGTGAAAGGAAGTAGATTTCGATGCCATTCTTGTGTATCATGCACACCACATTTACACTTAGGGAAAACTTAGCCCTCCTACTGTATGCCTTTGGTAGGGAAGTGGAAACTGGTGTACTTAAACCAAAGCTACGTGAACATAGAGAGGACAAGTGCACTGCACACAGAAGGCACCACAGCCGAGAATCAAACCTAGAGACCTCTGGCTGGAAGGTGATGATACTACTTATAGCAGACTGTGTTACCAAGCCAGTTATTACACTGTTTCCAAACAGCTGCTGGCTTTAAAAGGGGGCACACTTACTAATGTGGACAAAAACAGCTAATTACTGTGATTAGAATGAACTAAATAGCAGAGTAAGAAAACAAACAAATATAAAACAAGAAATACAAAATAGTCCTACAGCAGCAGTCACTTGGGCAAGGAAATAGTTGGGGAGACACAGCCATTGACAGCCCCTCCCTCCAAAGCTGGTAATATGGTTGCATCATTGAGTTTGCTGGTCAGTAGCTTGAACTGAGGAATAAGCCATTGCAGGGGAAAGATACTGGGCTTCCCTTGGATGGTGAGACTTATAAGGAAGAGGTAGGTTGTAGTTGTTAGTCAAAATGTAAGGCACTACTAGGGGATGCTGTCAGGCCTCAACAGTGGTGTTGGTACTAAAGGAAGATGGCAGTACCATGTTCTGTGTGGACTACAGGAAACCAGACATTCACACACATTCACATGCTTGCCTGATGTCCAGGGCAGATGTGTGGGGCTAACTATTTAACCCCTACTAATTTGACCAAAGGTAAGTGTCAGGTGTCATTGATACCTGCAGGTAGAGAGAGAGAGAGAGAGAGAGAGAGAGAGAGAGAGAGAGAGAGATCAGCATCTGCATTAACAAGTCCTGACTATAGTCAACAATTCATTATCCAAGTAGATATTTCTAATTTGGGATCTGTACTTAACCAGATTTCCTCAGAGGGAGATGAGCATTGTCAGCTGATAGGCCTCCCTTCCTGGAATGGGTCTATATTATAACATCGAAGTCTAAAAACATTGAATGTTATAATATCGACCCCATTCAATCGAAACACCAGAAAACCGAACAGTCAGAATAGCAAATTTTTTCCCTGGGAAAAAATTTGCTGTTCCGACAAACATACACACAATTCAAGCACACCAAAATAAATAATCCACACACATACTTCACGAAATCAGACACTAAACCAGACATACACCACTAGCTACCCACTTACCTTAACCCAACCCTAACCCTAAGGTCCCTAACTATCACACACTCACCTTACCCGCTCCCTAACCCTAACTCACCTACCCCACCCTAACCCTCACGTCCACACAATCGCACATTTACCTGACCCGTGCCCTAACCCTAACTCACCTAACTCACGCCCAATCGCACACTCACCTTCATTCACACACTTACCTTAACCCAGTCCATAACCTTCGCTCCTCAGTTGAGAAAATAGTGAAGCTGTAGAAATGGTCCACTGAATACTTTCCCTAGGAAAGTATTCGGTGTTCTGCAGCTTCGCTATTTCAAGTGTTCACTCTACTGGGTTCGATATTATAACATTCAAAGTTTTTGAACTTCGATGTTATAATATAGACCCCCTGGAATAAAGAACAAATATGAAATCTGGGTTGCAACTGTTTATTAAAAGAATTAAGATACATAAATTCAGCAACTAACTGTTTATACCAGCGTGCAATCAAAATAACAAACTGTAAACTGTATCACAACAAATGCACTTTTCCCCTTAGTTTGTGTTTGGTGTATCACCCCAACCCCCCCCCCACACACACACACTTGTTCCATCCAACTCCTCCCATCAAAAATGGGCAATTTACAAAGTATCATCTCAGCTCCTTCAATAAACAAATCTTTAGCTGCTGGACAATAACTACTGCTTGCAACATGGAAAAGTAGGAGGATGAAAGGGGGGATGACAAGATTGTGTAAGGCCTTTACTCCATGCTGTTGTCCTATAACTGAATGTGAAACTGAAGATAATTCAAGGGGAGGTAGAGGAAGGGTGACCAGGTGAACTCCGATCACCTGAATCATGATTCCACCAAGATATCAGGGAATAAGGTGAAGTAGCTCCTCCCCCAATGACATTGTTCAGCCTTGTTGGCAACACTGTTTGCTTAGGCAACTGATACGCCTCCCTTCGTGGAATAAAGACCAAACAGAAAATTTGAGTTGTGACCATTTATTAAAAGAATTAAGATAGCTGCAGTAAGTGACCATTTATACTAAGCTGCATTCAAAATACCAAACTATAAGCTATATGTATTATAACAAATTAACTTTTTCCCTTACTTGCTGGTTGGCATACCCCCTGCCTGTTATGGAAAACTCCTGCAAGCAGACAATGGGCAACATACACAGTACCACATTGGCTCCATCAATAAAAAAAGATTTACTTGCCCAGAAATATTCCTCCATTTTGAGACTATAACCACAACTTCTGACTCAGAAAAGTATGTGGGATGAAGGGGGGGGGTAACCCTTTACTCATCAGCATGACTGCATACTGTTCCACCCTTTTGTGAACTAAAATGTTTTGTTGTTAGGCTGTTCGGGTGAGTGAAGAGAAAAAAGGAAATTTTGTTTTCAGTCATCTTCTAATTTCTAAATTTTTGCACTAACTGCAAACTAAACAAGTTTCTTGTGAAAACCCCTGCACCAATAACCTTGCTGCCCTATAGTCAGGGTGGAACTCAAACTTGTATGTAAGTGTTTCCAATTTAATTGATAAGTGTGTTGCCCTGCTGTTCTTGTTCCCATTGTGATTTAACGTCCCTCTTTCCCCAAAAGGACCTCAATTGCTTAACAATGGGAAACGTGTCCTGAATGTGAATGTCCGTCATTGGTTTGATTTGACTCAACATCTGCCAACAGTTAAAAGCCAGGTGGAATTTTCTGCAGCCTGACCATGTGTGAGAGAATCAGTAGTAAAACCACAAATATTTACAACTATTAAAGGACCAACAGGTCTTAGTGATCTGGGAGTCTGGATTGGCACTTGGATTGCTGCAAGGAGATCTATCCAGCATGGTACTTAACCATGTATCAGAGTGCTGGTAATTCCACCTTAATGATTTCTTAACTGCCTTTAGCTTTCTGAACCTTTCATTGCAACCTAGCAAGGTCCCCACCAGCACACACATACATGATGGGCTTCCTTAATAGGCAATAAACAGAAAATCAAAGGCAGAGAGGTGTCTGCAAATTATTTTCAGTAAGAACCACCATGAAGATTAAGAACCTATCTGCCTAAGAATCCCAGTTTTTGGGTCTGTTTTTTGTTTGCTAATTTTTCCTGTGTGGCCAATGCAGCCATTAAATCTTTGGAGGCAGCTTTTTCAGCTTCCAATAATCTTTGTATGTTCTGGCTTCAGTTAGCTTGAAACATCTGTGTATTTTCTGTTGATGATTTTATTTTTATGGCTTTTGGTATGTGGGCCATTATATGTGACCTGGGGGATTATCACTTAACACTGAAAGGACAGACGAACTGTCTGCTGAGGGCACTGGAAACATAAAAAAATTGACATCCTAGTTTCAGCAGCTGAATTACCACCTGAGGTAATTGTACCCTTCCTCCCATCCCTTGTACTACTTGTGAGTTAGATGAAAAGGGGACACGCACTTGGTGTTAGGAGAATCCCCCACCTTTGAAACTACAGAGGACCAAAACCCTTTTTCTAAAACCAAATCAAATTGCCTACCCCTGCTGGCATCTGAAAGAGATTCAGGAATTCCTGAAGGTGCGTTTTCTGCATTTCACATTCTAGCGCTAGCACTTCTCTCATCCCCTCATTCTTCTTGTCAGCTCTTGTAATGACAGCCTTTATCTGGGTTCTGCTTCCACTGTGGTTCTGTGGTTCTGCCAACTTTCTGCATTTTGTACCTGTTCTTCTTGGATGGTGCTTGTATTGCCAGGGATGACTCTAACTGTCATTTGACCCCTCTTGAACTTGAAAGGGACTCTATTGCTGTTGACTGTAGTTCTTGAAATGAATTCTCTGCCTCCACAGTTATTATAAAACTAGCCCTGGCAACTTGGTGAATGAAAATTAATGTAATAAAACCATCATGGCAGTGTCTGTGATTCCCACTGCAGGGTTATTCAATGAACAAAAAACAAAAAAAAAACTTACTGCAATATGTTAAAAATCAGTGAAAATATACTATCCCATTAGACTCTCATCCATTTAACATGTGTCTCTGCTCAAAATGGTTCAAGTCAGTCCTAATCAAGGTGATGGTGACAAATCTATGTACCTGCATTAATAACATTAGAGAGGTACAGCATCCAGCTTTTTAATTGTATTAATTACCTGCTAGCAAGACTGAAAACAGACTAAAATTTGTAATATCCATTATCAAAATTACAATATCTCTTTAGACATTGAGGACCCCTCCCCATTCATTGCTGAATCAAACGTATTGTTTTATCTTCATTATTATTATTGTATTTATTTATTTCATATTATTAGTTTTTATAAGGCTAGCAAGTAAACACCTACTTTTATTACCTTCTTGCCTTACAAAATAAACAAGGGGGATGGTCCTTAAATCATTGGAAAGCCCAGCTAAACATTACTCTAAACTTGAGAAGGATATGAGAATCCCTATTCTTTGGCACAAAATGCCTCAGTGAGCTACGCTAGAATGTTACAGTTTTACTCGGAACTCACAACAGCATGATCATGCTAGTGTTGAGAGGAAAAAAGGGGAATTTTCTTCGGATTATGTGTGACATTTCCCAATACATCTACAAGTGGGCCTCTGTGTAACCAGATTCAGAGGGAAACCCCAGCTTGCCTGTCTAAGAAAATCTCAGCATATGACTACTTGAAAAATCTTTTAAAAATATAACTAACTCTAAATTTTATGGTGCAAAGATATGACCCTTTAATAATACATCCCAAGACAAAATTTTATGATCACAAACCAAGTACCTAGACACTGGCAATCCATGATCTCTTATACTTGGAAATCCATTCCCTTAAGGGAAAATAAACTGACAATTGCTCTCACCTTTAGTACTATGAATAATATGATAAACTTCACTGAGAAGGAAAGCAGGGATGACCAACAAAAGAAAACATCCACTCCCTTCAACCAAATAAACAAACATGACAATCAAAGCAACCATCCGAGAAATCTGCAAACAAGTGCACAACAGAATAGTCCATTTCAACCCAGGGAGAAATCATGTGCAGCCATAGAGGAAGCATGTGTGGACATAACTCGGGTCTGGAAAAGCCACAACCTTGCTTGTATTGTAGAAAGCAGACCATGACATAGGACAACGGACAGAGTGGAAACTTCTTAGATCAAATTTAGCCTTGCAGTCCTATAACATGGCTGTTGAGCAAATGAGTGGTACTGCTAATGGTAATGCAGACATTCTGTTTAGAAAAGGTAATTTTTCAAAAGATTATACCCTTTTATTCATGACTTGAGAGATGCCTCCAGAAGACTTGCTTGAGGTTGTTTTAAAGTGAGAATTGAGTTTGTAGGGTGATGCCAGACTAAATAAAACTGATTTAAGATATGATTTTTTTCTCTGTTTTTTCATAGTGGTAACGCAGTTGATCTGTAAAATATATGTGGCATTGTGACATTTTCTCTGTTGATCTAAGAAGAGAGAGAGAGAGAGATGAAAGGGATAGAAATGCAAAAAAATGTATTTTAAAATGTTGATGTTTTATTTCAAGAAGCTAGCAAGTTACATAATGCAAAGAAACTGTACTTCAAAAGGAGCAGCCTTCAAGAAATGAGAGGGAAGTATACACTGATAGGCAAATGGTTGAGATTTGTGCAAGATCTTGTGCTCTGGTAATTTATATTGTTTCTGGGTCTGGGAAAGGGCTGATTTGATTAACCTTGTTTGTGAGGCGCTACTCAGTTGTATGTGGGCTTTAAAGTGGAGTAGCTTGTTCTTCTAATGTACTGAGATGTAATGTTTTTCTACTGAAAAGAAATGTACATATTTGAAGCCAGTCTTAGTCATGTCCTGTTCTGTTCTGGCTTATCACAGTTTGGGAGTCCTTGTTGAATATTTGGGAAAAGGCCTTGCTACAGCTGTTTATTTTTATTGATATGTCTAACTTATAGAGCTTAGTTGATTTACCTGTGACTGCACATAATCTGCACTCCACATATCTGTACTGCTGCAATGCTCTTTACCCAGAGTAAATGGACATTGAGCTTGCCTGATTGTCACTTTTGTACAGAATTTTGCTGTTCAGTTACTTAATAGAGTATCTAGATATCACTATTTTATACCAGTGCATTTGCTACCTGTTTGGTCTTGTACTCCCTACAAAGTCCTCATCTTAGTCCATCTTGCCCTACACATCTTGAGTCGTCCCTTACCATAGGAAAGTCCTTAGCTAATATTGGTCTGCTCACACTCCTCATTCCTCTGGCCATGGATTTTCAAAGGTTCTGAGGGCTTCACTTGAGTCCACAGGAGAACATTCCTTAGGATATATAGAGCCTTGTATCTGGAACCTCTAGCAAAATGACTTAGGATGATATCAGTTCCTGGGATCTATATTATTTATTTATTTATTTTACATTTGTTTACCGGGAAAGTCCGACTGGATATATGTCCATTTTCAGCGGAGGCCCAGGGAGAAAAGCTTAGGAACAATAGAGACATTTAGAGATAAGTATAATATGCAGTTTTCAGTAGGGATGCAAACTTAGATAAAACATAGTAGACAACATCAAAAATATTGCGGCTTCAGTTTCAGACAATAATACACACAGTTATGGGCTAAGTCCCATCAAGAATTCATACACTTATTAGAGTATATGATTGAAATGCTTAGGAAGTTTGCAGAAACAGCGGGTGGTGATTAGTCGGGGTTTAAGCGGGGGCATTGCCAGTGCTGTTGGAAGTATAGTTTAAGGCTTTTTTGGAAATGGGTTAAGGAGGATTGGTGAGTAAGTTCGGCAGGTAGCGTATTCCAAGTTTTGCCTACTGAGTTGGTGAATAGAGAGTCCCCAGCCACATTTATGTTCTTAGTTGTTTGTACCAGCAGTTTGTCAGCAGAGCATAGCGACCTCAGGTTGCTGTATGGTTTGATGATCTTATTATTTAGTGCTGGTGTTTTTTTGGGTTGATATAGTATTTTGTGGGTTATTACAAGTTGGTTGTATCAGAGAAGACTGGGCCACTCCAGCCATCCTAGTTGAGTTAGGTTGATACAATGGTGGGTCCTAGAGGTAGCACCTGTAGCAGATCTAGCAATATGGTTGTAACAACTAGCAAGTTTGGTAAGGGTGGCTTGGTTCAGGTTAGTGAAGGGGGGGAGGCATAGAGGAGGATAGATAGTAGCTGGAACAGAGTGATAGGGGTTCTTGCAAAAGGAGTGAGGAAGGGTTTGATCCTGTATAGGGAGCCCAGTTTTTTGTTGACAGATTTGATGGTTTTTATTGACATGGATATCATATTTTAGGCCGTTATCGACTGTGACACCCAGGGGTTTTGTGTGAGTATCTGGGGATATAATAGTGCCATTGTTGGAACTTATAGTAAAGAATGGTGAGGAGGATTTGCAGGTGGGGAAAAGATGAGCAGTTTAGTTTTGTTGGGGTTTAATAGAAGCTGACGGTTTGCAAACCATTTTTCTACATCATTGAAAGTATTCTGGGTTAGGGTCATAAGCTCAGTTGAGGAGGAGGCGGTATTAAAGTAGAGTCATTCACGTATTGGATGCAGGTGGCCTTGGGAGTGATTGTGGGGAGGTCATTGATAAAGACTGAGAAGAGTAGTGGTCCAAGTATGGAGCCTTGGGGGACTCCTAGAGTAATGGGTAGACATGTGGATAGGGTATTCTGCCATAAAACTGCTTGTTGTCTATCAGATAGGTAGGATTGGAACCATTTAATTGAGCTACTATTCAGTGACATTCCTTCAGGGTACAGAGAAGCAGTTGGTGATTGACCATATCAAAGGCCTTAGAGAGATCTAGGAAGAGAGCAGAGGTAAGTTTGTTATTGGTTTGGTTGATGTTGATAGAGTTAGAGAAGGATAGGAGGGCTGATGTGGTGCTGTGGTGTGGCCTAAAACCATGCTGAGAGTTGTCCAGTAGTTTACTTTGGGTGAGATAGTGCATTAATTGGTTGTGGACGCACTTTTCCTTAATTTTGGTTAATGGTGATAGTATGGCTATTGGTCGGAAGTTTGAGAGGTCTAAAAAATGCCCTCCTTTATGGGAATAACATGGGAATTCTTCCAGAGAGAGGGGATAGTGGTTTCAGTCAAGGTGTGGTTTATTATGATTGAGACAGGGTATGCAATGGCATCTTCCCCTTTTTGTAAATATTCTGGTGGGAGGAGATCAGCTGCCATGGTAGAGGGCTTTAGTTTGTTAATTAGAGATCGGATGGTGGATGTAGATACAGGTTGAGTAGCAAAAGGGAGTGGGGTAGTGGTTGTGAAGGAGTTTTGAAAGGAGCTGGTGGGAGTTAGTTGGCTAGCTAGTGATTGGATGGTTTTGGTAAAACAACTGTTAATGATGTTAGCAGTTTCCTCTGGAGTTTTAAGGTTGCAAGTTGAGGGGGTGAGAGTGGAGGTTTGGCCAGGGTGGAGCAGTTTGTTTATGCCTGCCCAAAATTTTTGAGGTTTGTTCTGGTGTTTTTGCTGAAGGTGTTAATAGAAGTTTTTTTTGTCTAACAGTGTGGCTTTCTTGGTATCATTCCTTAGTTGTTGGAATTTAATATAGTCAAGTGGTTCTTTGGAGGTGCGCCATTTGTCCCATGCTTTATTTCTTGCTATGATTTTGGTTTTGGTTACTTTAGAGAGCCAGGGGGCGGTCTGAGTTTTGGCTATGAGTGTGCGGATAGGAGCATGGGAATCTAGAATGGAGATGAATGTAGAATTAAAGTAGGCTACAGCATCATCTAGTGGAAGATCTTTAAGTATGGCCCAATTGCATGCTCTGAGTTCATTCTGAAAGTCAGCGGAGATAAAGTACTTGTTGTTTCTGATAGATTTATATAGAACTTGGCGGTGGTTATCTACTTTATGCTTAATGATGTAAATGACGAGGTGGTCACTTATATCATCTGGGAGGGCACCCGTGTTATACAGGTCTGAGTGATTGTTGATACGAATCCAGTCCAGGATACTGCCTTTGTAGTTGGATTTATTTATTCTGGTGGGTGAGGATATAAGTTGGGTATAACCGTGAAGGTTTATATGGGTGGTTGGAGATTCAGAGGAACAATTGTTCTAGTCAATATTAACGTCTCCTAACACCATAGTTTCATGGGGGTATGTGTTGGAAAGCCATTGGAGGAAGTCTTCTAGGGTATTTGCATTGTTGCCAGGGGGGATATAAATGCAGGCAATGAATATAGATTTACTTTTGTTAAGCTGTAGTTTGGTAACAGGTTCTGTATTATTGAACAAGGGGGGGTCGTTGTGGGGCTAGTGTGATATCTATTGTGTTTTTAAACAGAACTGCTACTCCTCCATCTTTCCTGGTGTTACGGTCTAGTCTAATTATGTTGTACCCTGGTGGGATAACCTCATTATTTTTAGTTCCTGGTTTTAGCCAGGTTTCTGTAAGACATAGCATATCAGGTGAGTGTGTAGCTAGAAGAGCATGAAGATTATGGACCTTGTTGTTAATACTCCTGATGTTTAGGAGACAGCTCAGGAGAGAGTTAGAGGACCTTGAATTTGACCATATGTTGAAGGTGGTAGTGGGCTGGGAGCTTGTGGGAAGGTTGGGTCCAGGGTTAGGGTGGATGTCCCCATCCCTCATCAGAATAAATTGTACAGTGATTATTAGTTTCAGGGCTTTACTTATTATTTTATGATAATATCTAGTTTTGGGGGAGGTGGACCATGGTATAGTTATTTAGTGGTTGTTAAAAGTGGAGAGGATAGGTTTGTAGTGAGCTAGGGGTTGGTCTGATTCACTCAAGGTGGGAGCAGAGATGGTATGAGATATGGGGTGGTGAATGCCAAAAATAGGGCTGGCTTTCATAGATGGTGAGGAGATATAGCCCAGGCAGTATAACTGAGAGGAACATAATTGGTATCATCTTGATAGTAGTGGTACTTGTTAAGGAATGTGGGTGGAGAATTAAGAGGTTTGTTGGCAGGAAGGGGTGGTGTATGGGGGGTCGAGTATGGAGGTGTGGGTTATCTGTGATAGGTTGTAGAAGGGAGGAGTGGTTTATTGGGCTTAAATTTAACACTAGTGGGGGTGGGTGGAATTTGGGGGCAGGGTGGAGCATGGAGAGAGCCCAAGCAAAGTGAGGGCGAGCGGAGTGGGGCTATACCAAGCTACAAGGATTTCCAGGGTCTATGAGTATGCAGGCTTAAAGAATATAACTTTACAGTGATTTTACTCAGTTCATTTTAAAGTGAGATGCAATTTATCCAATTTTACTCAATTCTTTTGAAAGTGAGCTGTGTTTTACTCAATATTGTATTAAACGAAGTTTGTAGATTAGCCAGACAATTTTACTGACTCTTGGCAGTAAGCAAGCTTTTAATCTGAATTTTGTACAGATATTTGTTATTTCTTTAGCAACTGTGAGATGAAGTAAGCAGGGGGAATGTGTTTTTCAGGCTGTATGCGCTGTAGAATTCTTATTTTATTACTTATTACACCAGCCTGACTAGGGAGTCTAAGACTGTTAACCTATATTTTACTATGGACCCTAGACTAGCCGTAGACCCAGTTCAGCCAAGCAGTCTATTAGCACAATAGTTACACTTAAGACATACACCTTGCAGTCCTTTTCCTTAGCGTGGGACAGTGCAGGAATGCTTTTCTTTTAGTTTTCAGGATGATAGTTTCTTTTCAGCACAGATTAAGCCATTCAAGGTAAGGACAGGTGGGGTGGAAAGACCTTGCCGTCCTTTTCCTTAGCAAGGGACAGTGCAGGAATGCTTTTTGTTTAGTTTTCAGGATGATAGTTTTTTTTCAGCACAGATTGAGCCATTTGAGGTAAGGACAGGTGGGGTGCAAAGACCGTTTATGTAGAAAAACAGCCCACTGGGTCCTTAGGCACTAGGGGTTTTTGTATATGAACAAAGTTTTATAACTTTGAATACCATATGATTGACACCTTATTGTCAAAGTTATAAAACTTCAAACAATTAAAAAAAAAGTAACCTAATGGGTTAAAGCAGGGGGGCAAGCTCTCCTGCACCTCCACACCCCCTGCTCTTTAAATATACCAGCTCCGAGATCGCACTACAGTGCAGTAAAGGGAAATCTTCCCTATACCACATTATAGTGAGGTCTCGGAGTTAGTATATTTATAGTTCAGTCTCGGAGTTGGTATATTTAAAGAGTGGAGGTGTGGGCAGTGCAGGGGGGCATGCCTCCCTGCCTACATCCCTTAGTTTAGGGTTTGTTCTTTTATTTTCTTTGTTTTATATATTCAAAGTTTTATAACTTCGACCATATGGTGTCGATCATATGGTATTCGAAGTTATAAAACTTCGATTATATAATATAGACCCGAATTCATGGTGGTTTCAAGCACTCACTTAAAACTTAACTCTTTGTTTATGAAGATTATACACATTATAATTCTACAGTCTTGTTTACATCTTATGTCGTTTGTTTATTTAGTTTCTTATGTGGTATAACAGTACTTAGGCAATGTGCACTTAAATGTACTTGGACTTTAAGGAGTTTACATGGAAGCTTTTAGAAAAATGCTTGATATTGCATGTTACTGGGTGTGGGAATAAGAGAGGAAAGACATGACTACTATAATGTGGTTAATGTAATTTTTTCTTAGTACAAAACCAGAAAATGTTTCAATGACCATACTGGTATATGTAAAGCATGCAAAAAATATGCATATGTTACGGAACAGACTGACATTGTCACAAGCAGTATCACAAATACACTTACATATTTATCACACTTATTATAAACTGTGGCTTCTCTATTGTTATTGCGGCACCTGAAACAAACATTTTGAAATGTGGCTACTAACAGCTCATGCCCACCTTTGCAGAAACGCTCCATCAGTCAATGCTTGCACTGGAGTGTGGAACAGCAGTAATTCAGGAGCTTCTGGAGTTGAGTGTTGAACTGGGAATGAATATTAAAGACTTGTCTGATTCCTCATTTGCATACAACACTAGAGGAACCATGCAGTTTGACCAATGCATGAACTGTTTTGAATTCTGACCATATGTCTAAATAACCCCTAACATCAGTGATAAGTCTGAGTCCTGGAATCCCGATGAAAAATATTTAGAGAAGACATAACAGACTGTAATATTTCTAAAAGCATTTTTATTGTAGCATAAAACTTTTAGGAACGGTACTATTGGCCTCTGAGCTCAGTTAATATAGCATGCATGAGTGTGAGTGCTTACACCGGACTGTTTTTTCATGTTTATTTGTTATTGAAGCTCTCCTTATATTTCATATTGTGTTGGTATATCTCAGTTGCATTGTCTGTCCTGCCAAGCACCTAAATTAGCTGTCAAGTGGTTAGCCAAACAGGCCCCCCCAAGTATCACAACAAAACAAACATGCCATCAACATAGAGCAGTCTTATGAACATCAGTGACATTGTTAGCTTTTGCAAATTGCAACCTATTTGTAAAATGATACTTTGTTTTTTACATAATAACTTTTATACTTCCATGTCCAACACTGAAATGTTCCACATGCTACTTTTGCATGACTGGCAGTTTATCTCCAAGCAGCACTGTTTTGTAAACTCAACTGCAAAGTAACACAAGCATATCTCTTCCATTAAACAGCAATTGCACATTGCCACAAGCATCATAATGTCCACTGCATTTTTATCATGTTTCCCTTGTGGATTAAGATAGGAAATAAAAAAATCATAATATAATTATAGACCATCCATAATTCAATCAATTATAATACATTATATGAATTAGGTCACACAACCTACATTATAACAATAACATTTTAATAACAACACCATTATATTTAAGGCATGTAGTACATTAAATGATTTGTTTTCATACAGCTATTGAATGCAGAATCACTGCAACATTCTTCATAGGATCAAAGGAAATGCAAGGCAATTGAGTGAAAGGAATAGTTATAACTTGCCAATACCCACTACCATGTCTTACTTCCCTTCTCAAGAAAGCAAAAACAGGTGAGTCCTAGTGTAACTTATGGTCAGCAAACAGCTGAAATACTGCAGAAAATAGTTTCCCGAAAGTGTAATCAGAACCACAGATATCTGGCTTCTTTTCATTACACAAATTGATGGAATTTGTTGCCAGTTTATCAGTCATGGGGTGCAGATATTATTTTTCAGCACTCTAAATACATAGTCAAGCATTTACCACTCCAGTCTTCATGTGACATCAGCCGTTCTTCAACTTTTTGTGTAAACAGTAACTGCAACTTAGTCCCTTCCACACCAACACAGGAAACATGATGAATATTCACACACTTCACACAAAAAATACGGACACAAACATCACAAAAAACACTATACCTACATAAATTAATTCCTAGAAATGAATTTACCAAAAGTAGAGGAAAAAAGATGTAAAAAAATTAAATGTCATAAAGTCACAACCTGAGCCAGCCATTCTGAAAACAGTATTACGAGTAAAATAGACGTGAAAATCTACACCAAATAAGATTAAATGAATGAATAACACAATTATAAATCTAAAATACCATAACATTTTTGCTACACCACTAAAATAATTTTGTAAATTACCTGATAACAGAAAAAAAAGATTTCTCAGAACTAAAGTAGAAAGCCACCTAAAAACAACAATCCATATCAGTCCACAAAACCTACATAATATCATGTTCATTAAATAGTTTCCACAGTTACTACATCCTATTGAAATGAATGACAAACAGTAATCCAAAATACGTAACTTTACAGCATTTTATCTTCTCTAAGGATGATTCCACAATATGAACAAAAGATGAATGATTTTAATAATTGGCTTAGTTTCTAGTGTCATTCTAAGGGGGTGCAACATTTGTCAGCATGTCAAGATGTCAAGACCAGGCACTTCCAGTATAAGCATCATCCTAACAATGCCATCCATCCTAAGCAACCTTTTATTTCATGCTGCAAACTTTTAGGAGCAGTATCCATAGACAGACCTGCAGCTACAAGCTTTTACATTGCAACAGGCCCAGTATCTAAAGTTATCGCTACTGTTGAGCTGTCTAACAAAGAGGCAGTTAGAGTCTCTTCATTATGAACATGCTGCAACACGTCTATGTACAGGTCTGGACTTAAAGTGAAATGATGACTGGACCTACATTTCAACCCCCCCCCCCCCACACACACACACACCCTCCAGTCCTCTCCTCTGACTCCTTCTCCTTTGGGCTCCCCCATACCATCCACATTACCTTTTTCTTCCTTATCTCACATTTTGCCTTACTCTAAGCTTTTTCAAGAAGCCATAACTTTCTATATGCTCTGAAGTGCATTTTACACAACCTTTTCATCCAATAATAGATTGAACAGAAATTATGATTAAGGAAACAAATTCACTGTTGTGGTTCAGCTTTAGTTTTCCTTGCATCCTTCAACACACCTTTCCTGAACAAGACAGCCCAGTAATAACCATTTAGGAAATACTTCTGTGTCACTGTTAGATAGAGGCACAGTATACTAACCTCGAAAAAGGGCATAGCAAAATAAATTTAAAATGGGTGGCGAAAGCCAAACACATTCTGGCTAGGCTTATAAATGCCCTAGGGCAGATAGCCTAGTATGAACCTATGAACCTATGAACCTATGAAGCCACATGTTTACAGATGGTCTGGGATGCATTTTAGAGCATTTTCTCAACATTTTCCAATGGTTGCCTAAATAAAAATTATGAAGAAAAAAATAATTTAAGTCTTATTTTTTTCTTTCAAGGCATAATTTGCGCCCAAGGCTTAATTTTCAAAGCTGACAAAATTGTAGCTTACAGTAAACTAACAAGCCAGTAGTTGTGAGAATATTTAAGTCTTATCTGGAAATACTGCTCTCCCTAACCCTCTAAAAAAGACAAGTCACTGCCTATGCATCCCTCTGGTGTTAGACTGGGATGAAAGCAGAGATTTAAATTGCCTTTGTCATATATTTCAAGTGACTGATGATATACATATACATAGCATGTTCTTCACCCCAGTCAAAGGTAGCCACATGTATATGTGCCTAGTATGTGATTGTGAGAATAATTTCAGTAATATTCAAATTTGTTGCTCCTAGACAGTACACCTCTCTTACACAAGCTATAGTAACCTTCTTTGTACACCTCTGAGGTCTGTGAGAAACACTGCCCTCAGCTCAAACACAAGCTATAATGACTTCATGTGCACACCTCTAAGGTTTGACTGTGATGAAAATTAAAGATGCAATATCCACACAATCTCTAGCCTCGCATAACCTGTAGCAGCTTTATGTACACACACACATTTGAGCAGGGCTGGTTTTAGAATGGGTGTGGTTGTAAACAGAGGCTATTATTAGCTTTATCCTAAAAGGGTCATATCTCAGCACCATTTAGGTTAAACAGCGTATTCAGAAAATTGATACATTTTTCTCCAACAAGCAACAGCTTTGTTGAGGGCCCCCACAGAGTCAAGGATGATAAAGGGAGTCCCCATTATCCATTTAGACAGTCTATTGAGTGGGGGCAATCAGACTCCAAGAATATCTTAGTGTCTCAATGTTCTGTGATATATGTTCTGTCTTACTTTTGAAATATAATTACTTGTTAGGTACATTTTTTACTGATACACAGAAGAATAATGTCTGTGTCCTGGCATTATTGGGTGCATGCACAGATAAAATCATTGATGTTTTTACACACACACACAAACACACACACACACACACACACACACACACACACACACACACACACACACACATGCATGCATAAGCCACAGCAGTACTAGTTATGTACTTAATTTCAGCAAACAGCAATGCCTTGTGCAACATTGGTACTGCCACACCAGATTAGTCACTGCTGTTTAGCAGTCGTCAAACAGCAGAAGCAGTAAGATTTATCCCATTGAGGAGTAATGCATACTTGTCACTGTCCCTACTTTCACAGACATTCCCTGATTTTGTTCATACTTTACTTTATCCTTCGTAAAAGTCTGATTTGCTGGTAAATCATTCAGGATTGCAAACAGTCAATTAATCCAGACATCTGAGTTTTATACTTATTGTCCAAAAATAGATGTTGATACAAAATATGTTATTCTAGTAACTTTTAAGTGAATTAGAGAAATATTTAAACATATTTATGATTCTGAGCATTTATTCTATTATTTTTGGGATTATACTGAATTCTTAAGCAAAGAAATTGAGTTATAGAATCTGGTGTTCTGGTATTAGTTATAAAACTACCTGAAAGAGAAACTATCCCTGATGATCAGAAGCATCAGCTCTTCTTAAAATCCAAAGTTTGCACTGAGGTAAGTCCCTCTAGTGTTTATATTGTTCATGTTCATTATCATCTTCATCCTAACAGGGTCATATCACAGCCCTGTTCATGTTAAAGAGCATAATTAGGAAATTAATGCATTTTTCATTCCTCATTTTTCCCCAGTCAGCAGCAGCTTTTGTGGGGCCCCCACACAGACAAAGATGATTAAGGGGGCCCCCTGCAGCCATGGTTTTGCAGGGACTAAAAGCTGGCTATGTAGTTAGTTTTAATGGGAAAATGTCCAAAGCAGGGTTTAACTAAGCCAGGAGCACTATGTCAGTAGTAAAATATTTAATGGCATTCTGATGCCTGTTACTTGACAAAACACTGTTACTACAACCAGAAATATCTTTGAATTTTAAGGGAGATATAAATAAGAGTTATTACCCTCATAGTTTATTAAGTATGCAAGACTGCTGCACTAGCTTTTGTTGGTTTTACAGCTGTGACAAAATATCAGGATAAGATAACTTGCTGTGGTTGGGGGCCCCCAGGGAACAGGGGCCCCCAGCGACCGCAGGGTTCGCTGGTGCCTAAAACCGGCTATGATTCTAAGGGGGTGCAACATTTGTCAGCATGGAAGGAGATGGTCAACAGACCATGCTGCTTTACCAGGGATGGTCTGCACCTCTCCCCTCTAGGCTTTCAAATATTAGCTAAAACATTGTCTTCCCCCATAGTGCCTTTTTAGGCAATGCCAAACTGAAAGTACTTCCAACATAGCAAATCAAAACCCAGAAAATCTAAAGTTATTACTGCTCAGTGCTAGGAGTCTAAACAAAAAAACTCCACTCACTAGAAGATCTCTTCACCCTTGAGAATGCTGAAGTCTGTGTGGTCACTGAGACGTGGTTTAAAGCCACAGAGAGCAGACCAACAATGCAAGGTTATAATGCCTTCCACACATTTAGACCAGCTACTACACAGACAGGGACTCAAGATGGAGGTGTTTCAATTTACATCAAAAATAAATATATCTCAAGGCTGGTCAAACAGGACTATGCACTTGAGCTACTCCATGTTCAAATCACCATAGACAAAATCCAATACCACTTCCTTGTAAGCTGTAGGTTCCCCTCTATGACCTAGGAAACCCATACCATGTATTTAAACTTATTGGAAACACTCACCATTCAATCCAGGGTCTCCTTTAAAGGATCAAAATTTCACATCAAACCTGTGATCATTGGAGACCAGAAGACAGAAGTTGTGAAATATCAAACCTAAGAAAAAAAAATTTAACAACTGAAAACTTCTGATTTCTCATTTTTGGAGGAGGCAAGCCCCACCCTGCATCCATACACCCCCACAGCCCCTGCTACTTAAATATACCAACTCTGAAATCACACTACAGTGAAGAGAACGGTAAACTTCCCGTTCTGCACTGTACAGTGATATCAATTCACACGGTTCAATATTTTACAACTTCGATCAACTGGTCTTCACAGATCAGGTGTTTGATGTTGTGAAATTTCAATCCTTTGAAGTAGACCCTCAACCCAATACGATATTCATCGATGACTTTAATTACCCTAGTATTGACTCCAAATCCTGTACAACACCAAATGTACAGGCACAAAGATTCCTGGATTTTATAAATAAAAGTTCCCTGGACCAGATTGTCAGTACACCAACCTGGGATACAACCATACTGGATCTAGTCTTTACTAGTATGGGAAGAGTGCTGCACACCACCTAGTGTAATGTGTTCCCTGGTAAGGTCAGACCACAAAATGGGCTCCTTTGAAGTAAAAATAAAACCTGGACGCCCAGCTAACCCTGGAATATTCAGGAAATACTCTAAGGCTAACCTTCTGCTATTAAGTGATAACCTGGCAACATCTCAAGTTCCCATAAACCCTGAGAACACTGCTGCCTCTGCAGTACTGTTCACAGAAACCCTGTACAATCATGTTAATAACTGAATAGAGGCAGCTGTACCCACCAGGAAGAAGTACAGAGCTAACTCAAAAAACAAGCCACTCTGGTGGAATCACAAAATCAAAAGACTGTATAACAGAAGGAAGAAAATCATGGAAAAAATTAGGAGGTGCAGCACCCAGCAGGATAAAAGCACTCTCATCAAACTAAACAAACAACTCAGAGGATAAATAAAGCCTACCAAAACCAAATTTGAGGTAAATTTGGCCTCCCAGGCCAAGGATAACCACAAGGCATTCTTTAGCTATATCTGCAGCCTCAAAGGCAATACACAATTGTGTGCTGAGCTCATTGTAAATGGAACCACCTGTACTGAAACAGAAGATGTAGCAGACCTACTGACCGACAAATTCAGCTCAAACTTTATGTCTCTCTACCCTCAACCTTCCCTCAGGAAATACCATCTCCTCCTGCTATCACTAGGGAACAGGTCCTTAATGCTCTTTCTAAGGCCAAGAACACTGCATTATGGGTGCAGGCAATATCCTTGTATACCTTCTAAATAGCATGAAACATGACCTATCATGCCCTCTGGAATTGCTATTTAACTGTAGCCTCAAAACAGGCTTCGTGCCACATGAATGGAGAACATCAACAGTCATCTCTCTCTGCTCAAAGGTGGGCCATCTACAGACCCTGGAAACTACAGACCCGTAAGTCTCACTAGTCTTGTATGCAAAGCCATGGAAAGAATTATCATATCAGTAAGTCTCACTAGTCTTGTATGGAAATGCCATGGAAAGAATTATCATGGAAATGATCAGTAATGATATAGTAACCCTCCAGACACTGGGCCCAACCCAGTTTGGTTTCATCAAGGGCAGGTCATGCCTACTCAACCTGGTAGACTTATATATGTCACCAGGAGGATAGCCAGGAGGATAGCCAACTGGCTCACAGACAGGAACCAGGAAGTTAAAATTGGGGAGTCCACCTCTACAAAGAGACCAGTCACAAGTGGAGTCCCTCAGAGATCAGTCCTTGGACCACTCCTTTTTGGCATTTATTTCTTTGAAGTCAAGGCCAATGTCAGAGGTCTCTGGCTGACTAAATTTGCAGATGATTGCAAATTAGGAGCTGTCATTGAATCTCACACTGACACAAATGTTCTCCAGGAGAGGCTGACATGGACGAACAACTGGTGTCAGAGTCATGGACTAAAACAAAATGCCCAGAAATGCATAATAGTATCCTTCAGGAAGTCATCCACCCCCAGTAACTGTTATATTGACAACACACCCCTTAGAGTTGACCCAGTAGTCAGAGACTTAGGGGCACATATAGGCAGTAATCTAGCCTTTGACTGTCACATCTTTACAGTAATGAAGAAATAATTCTATGTTGTGCAACTTATAAACAAAGGTATGGCATCAAGGTCCAAGGAAGTCATTGTTCCACTGTATTCAGCATTCATCAGACCTATCACTGAGTACAGTGCCCCCTTTGGTATGTACCTAACCAGGCACATCAATCAATCGGAACGTCCACATAGGTTCTTTACTAAAATAATACAGGGCATAAGTAAAATGCCCTATGCAGACTGTTTCAAGGGCCTATCCCTGCATTCTGTCTCCTATGGGCTTTTGAGGGGTCATCTATGCCTGGCATACAGGGCATTGTCAGACCCCACTCTGATGGACCTCCTGCATATCCACAAAACAAACAATACCAGAATTACCCATTCTAAAGACTTAAACCTTGATGTGATATAAATAGGACCTGGTGGAGAGACAGGTATGTATCCCAGGGACTACCCCATCTCTGGAACAGGCTCCCTATCAATGTGAAGCAGAGTTCCTCCCTAAACCAATTCAAGTGTAACTTGAACAACTGGATGGGGAACAGGAAATTCATCCCTGGGTTGGCAGCTATGTCTCTAATGGACACAGTAACCTATCAATTGTTCACCTCCCAGGATATATATATATATATATATATATATATATATATATATATATATATATATATATATATATATATATATATGTGTGTGTGTGTGTGTGTGTGTATGTGTGTATGTATGTGTGTGAATTGTCTGTTTTTTTGACTCGATTTGGTTGACAAAAGACATGGTCAACAATTGTGTGAAATACCTACATTACCATGGTTGGGAAATATGCCCTTTCCTCAGTAATGTATGATCTCAGAGTTAGAATATATATTTAGCAGGAGAGGGGACACAACCCTCCATATAGGAGGAGTGCAGGAGGGCTCATCCCCTGCAGAAAAACGTGATTTTATTTTTCTACACTCAGAGTTAATTTCTCAGACAATATGCACTATAGCTTTAATGTGTTTTTATTTTTCAATTTTAGTATTTTGTGCCTATGATAGTGACATTTACATATGGGTATTTTTACTTATTTAAGTATACCCATTATGTATATATACATAGATACTGTACATATAAATATATATATATATATATATATATATATATATATATATATATATATATAATTTTCACACACACATTGCAGATTCTTTTTTGCTTTCATTGTTAATAAATTAGTGAAAACAATGTGAGATATGAAAGTCTCTCCTCTCAATTTTGTAGTTAATTATATTGATTCTATTTTTGTAAACTGGTGACCTGCACACTCATATATACAATTCTCCCTTTGAAGGATGACCACAGGGTACTGTCTGGTTTTGTTGGTTTTCTCAGAATCAAAAACAGTTAAATGTAAAGATGAGGGCATTAGTATTAGGTCTGTAGTAAAAAAAAAAGTTGAGATTTATCTCTCTGAGCTAAACTGGAAAGATGAATGTGGAAGGAATGCCTGATATGCTGTTGCACTGAACCATACCAGCGGTCATTGATACGTGAAGGCTAAAATTGCTACAATTTTGACCTCCTTCCATTGCCAAAGCTAAAAGAGTAGTGATAAATACAAAATTTAGGGTCAATTTTGTATAGCCAGTTGACCAGCATGTGTATGGGACTTTGAAAGAAACTGGAATAGCCAGAGGAAGCTAATGCAGATAGAAAACATAAAAACTCCACACAGAAAGTGGTTTGACATCAAGAGTGAATACTAAACCTTAGTATTCTGAGGCAGAAACACCATTACCTTTCAGTCATATGAAAATAAATAGGTATGCTCATTGGGTTCTTGTCACGTAGTTAAACTTTTACAAGTTTGAACCACATATGGTCGAGACCATAAGTTCGAATTTGTAAATGTTCATGCATTTGAAAGGAAATCTCCATAAGCGGAGGTTTAAATTCAGTTCAATGTGGTGTGATCTTGGAGTTGGTATATTTAAGTAGCGGGGGTGTCTTACAATAATTTATTTTGTTGTCAGTTTATTTTTTTTTTAAGTAGTCGAAGTTCTGTAACTTCGAGCATAATGGTTTGACCATTAGGTGTTCGGAGTTATGGAACTTCGACTATGTGATATAGACCCATGTTCATCTATGTACCATTCTTGAAAACTAAGCTAAGTCAGTTAATTTATTTGTTAAAAATGAAACAGAAGTACCTCATAAAGCTGTCAAGCATTAAACTGGAAGAAAAAAGTAAAATATAATGAACACAAAATCAAAATGCTACATTCCATAGTTTTAGAAATGTAATTTATTTAAGACATTGATAAAAAATGGAATAATTGCATGTGCTCTAAACATTAAATGAAAAAATATTAAAATATTTGTACAAAAGCATAATTAAAAAATAAAACCTATCAGAAATGCAATTCACACAAGTCCATATTTTACTGTTAGTAAGACAAACTTATTATATACATAACATCATATATATAAATAGGCAGGGTAGCTAGTAAACTCTTTCAGAATACTTTGTAAAGTTTGTTTGTTTATTTATTTATTTAGCTTTGTTTAGCTGAGTAGTGCAATGACCAAAAACTGACTTTTTTTCAGACATAGCCTAGATGAGTAAATTATGAAGTAAAAGTACAGAGTAATGAATATAAAGTCAGTGCATTTTAACATTCCACATGCTCTTTGCTTGCTCTCACACACTGACTTTTGACTATTTTTTTTTTAATACAGAGGGTGCTTTCTCTGAAAATGCAAAAGGAGTTCTGTTTTACATCTAATTCAGTTCAATAATCTCCCAGCTGCAGTTTCTTTCCAGACAATGGTGTTTAAAAAACAACACTAGATACATTGTAATTCAGAGTAAATGATGGAATTTAGAGCAAGTATAAAGTTGGGCAAGGAATCCCCCATGCCTCACCATGGAAGAAAGATGTCAGCTATAAATCAGCTATAAAAAGTGCAATGATGGAAATCATTTAACAATACTACAAAAGTTATTTTCTCAAAATGTTACTATGAGAATAACATATATTGGTCCCATTATGGCAAGTTCTCTTAACTGCTGATATCATTTGTTAAATGTATAAAAATAATGGTACACCTTAAACTGTGAGCCACACATAAATAATATCTTCCAGTTGCCATAACCTTTAATACCCAATTCATGTAAAAACAAGCTTGGCAGAAAATGTTTTAACTCAAAAACCTTTCTAATTACATTCCACTAAATATTTTATATTGCAGCCCTCTCCCCCAAGAATTTTAGGCTTTCAAAGTGCTCCACAAACCCATATCCAGCATAAAACATCATCTGCTAAGTATCTATGATAGAGGCAGTATTACTTGAAATATCCAAAGCGTTGTATAGATGTCGTAATATTAAGATCCAAGACTTCAGAAACTGCATTCGACTCATTTACTTCTTTCCTGAAATTAACAGAAAAGGGAAGAACTCGAAAGAATCTAATCAGAAAAAGTAAATTAAGTAAAATAAATAAGACTTTATGTAGGGCTTCACTCACCAGCTAAGGTATTCTAACCCAATAACTTAGAAGAAACTTTAAACCTAATAAAACAACTATAGTTGAATAACACTTGGCTATAGTGCAACTCAGCAGAATTACAATTCAGTGGTCTATGCAGTAAAAATACAAAGTGACAAAAGATTTGCATGAGCACCCCCCCCCACACACACACACACACTTGCATACACACATGCAGTCATTCTTCTATTCAGTAGGAATCTGTATTCAGAAAGTGTGTTATATTCTGTGTTATATTCTTAGTAAACAGCTTTTCAGTTTTACAAATGAAAGATTTCTCCTGAATTTTTTTTCATGCCATGGTCTTAAGCTAAATGGAATAATTTGTGTATCTACAGTCTACTATATTGCTTTCTCATGATGTATTTAAATGGTTTCACTTCATAATCTTGAATTATTGAAATCCCGAATTTCAGTAACCAGAGACTATAAAGTCAAACCATTCACAATCCCGAATCACACAATCACGAACATACATACACCATACACCACATAACACACACACAATTCCACCCACAGCACACAAACCACACAACCCTACACTACATATAAGCTGGGGGGCAAGCCCCCCTTTACCCCCTACTTATATATACCAACTCCGAGGTCGCACATAATATAAAAAAAAAAACTCACACCACGCCATCCTCCACTCGCTCACACACAGATACACATCACACATACACAAACACCAACAAATCCAACACCCACACTCACACTTACACCTCCCTACCCTTACCCACACATACAACATACAAAAACACACACATACACTCACTCACCTGAAATGTGAGGTGCCATAACACTAGACATGACGTACCAGAAATGCATAAGCGTGGATTCGAGATATTCAAATTCTCTCATGCACTTTCGGCATTCTGGTTTTTGCTTTCATGGTCTCGGGTTACTGAAATTCGGGATTTCAGTAATTTGAGATTATGAAGTGTAACCATTTAAATACACTTAAATGCACTGTCATTGATATGTCAGTTATACACTTTGCTGCAGATCATGGAGTACAGCTGAAAACAAAGTGCAATAACATAACTTGGGATTGGGGAAGATCTTGCCATCTTGCTGAATCTAAATTACACAATACATTCTCAGTTAGAGCATCTTCTGTGTGGCGACATGCATGAACGGGCGTTCCTTCGTTGAAGGTTGTGCATTAGGCCCAGCAAGCCAGCACGTAAAACTCTACTGCCAATCATTAGTGGACCGGAGTTCCACTGTGGCGACCCCTAACCAGGAAAAGCCGAAAGACACAACAACAACATTCTGGGCAGACTGAGTTAGTATTGTTCTTTTGTGTGCCTATAAATAAATGGAGATGGAGTGACTACTACATGCTCTTCTGGAAACACATATAAATGAATGGCAGATTACTAGCTGACATAACAATGAACATTTCAATGTTGGGCTTCTTGAATGTACTGGTCACCTATGTCAGTTCAGAAGCACATAGTGCAGCCAGACTGTACTTGATGGAGGGAGCCTGTGACCAACAAGAAGATAAACTGCATTAAAGACTGACAACCTGCACGAATAGATGCTGCCAAGAGGTGGCCTAGTAGAAACTGGTAGTAAAAATACTCAGACCTGAAGAGTGAGGCAAAGTCAGCATCATGCCTCTGCCTCCATACACCCTGTGGCATGCCTGTGGCATGTAACTTAATAGTAAAGGAAGGCTGAGAACAACCAGGCTCACAGCCGCCCATCCTGCTCTACATCTGTAAACCCTTTAGAAAATCTCACTTGGTGGCATGTTGTTCTTCCCTTCTTGGCATTTCCAAATGGAGTCAATGGGTCACATGCTGTGTGATGAAACTTGACATGTAGGGGACAGTTGCTGTCTTTGCAGCAAAAGTGAATAGAACTTAAGTTATTTTGGTCAGAAATAAGGCACTGATCATGGGGAGAGGTCAATACTCCTTCTTTTAACAGGTAGCATTTTTCCAGTCTAGCCCCTTTTAACTGTACCATACAGGATCAAGTGCTCTTAAGATATGTCGATGTCAGCACAGCTGATTTTTGTCTGGTTAAAGCAGGATTACTTTATCAGGAACTGAGATTAGACAAATCTAGGATGACTGGGAAAGGTCGCAGAATATTTTCCCAGTACATGTTAAAGGGTTTGTCTAGCAGTTACATTTACTGTATCACAGCTATGTTTACAGCTGATTTCTCTGTGCATTACATTATTAAATGGCAACCATGGAGCAAAGCAAATTAATTTACAGTTATGATTAGAAACACATGTGCTGAGCAACTGGTTAGTGGCAAGGAGCATGTGAAAAATTAACATATCTGTCCCTTCTGTCCATTAAATTCAATTTATCAGAGCTAGAAAAAATGGAGCACTTATCAGTGCCAAGGGTCTTGTCCCATAAGCTTCTCTTCTGAGTATGGCTTTAATAAAGACAAATCATTAACCCTTAATGCCATTAACTTCTCTACATAGGGTTATCAAACTTACATATAGTAACAGGTTCACAGAGTTTTTAGAAGTATTTTGATAGAATAATGCATGAGACTTTGCTATGATTATCTATGGATCTTATGAATTCTGTTTGGGCACCAGCATGATAAATGCATGAGGCAGGGACAATTAGTGAATATAAATTAGTGAATATTCAGTAGGGGAGGGGTGTTGGAAAGGGTGTTGTCTCATGCAACAGGAATAAGTTCTTGCTCGTTAAAATTTCCATAATGATCTGTATTACAGGCTATCTAAACAATTGTAGTCAACAGATTCATTGTAACCCTTTACTTGCAATCAGTGCACAATTAACTCAGTTGACATAAATATAACATCAAAATAAAATACAAGTAAAAGGTATTGAGGGGCACTTTCCTTGCCATATCTCCCTTTATTATATATTTTAAAGACTGCATATTTGTCCTTTAAAAGAAAGTGTACATTCTAGTGAGGAGGAAGCTATTGTCATTAAAGAGATGCTGAGAAATAAAATGATGACTAAAAGATGATAAAGCAAATCAGTATCTGTAATGTACCTGTAGGGTACTTCTAACATACCTGTGATGTATCTATAGTGTGCCTGTATTTTTCATGTACCTACAGTGTACCTGTAATGCACCCTGTTTCATTTATTTTGGCAGGAAGGGTTATGGCTGTGAGATCTTACATTCAGGATGGTTTAAGAAAATGGGAAAGAGGTGATACAGATTAGTTGTAGAGAAGTGCCGTCTTCAGTGAACAAAGTAAATCTGACCTTTTCTACTTTCTTATATAAAGGCAATGAGACACATTGGAGTCATTATTGCAGAAGCACTTGAGTGCTGCAGAAAGGCATGTCTAAGGAAAGCATAAAGCACTTAATAAAAATAGCAGTTGACCTGTGGCCTACAGATTGTGAGACATTCCTTATTTAGTCTTGGGTTTTATGGCTTTTTTGTAGCTGTTTCCCTTTCCCGCACCATATAATCCTACATTCTTATATTTTGTACCAGGTATGCATCCTTCAGTGCGTCCCTAGTGCTAAGCAGAATCTGAAGCCACAGGGACATTCCTGAAAAACATCCTTCACTGTATTCCTTAGTTTCTAGTGGGCATGTGCCAAGCAGAAACTGAAGCCACAGAGGCATCCCTGAAAAAGACAAAAATAAATAACTTCTAAACCAATCAGCAAGGATCTGTATATAACAAAAGCTGTATAAGTGCAATTCCTAGCACTATTCATGGTAAATAGGAAAGTTGCTTCTCTGTAGTTGTTTTACAGTCAAGCTTTTTGACATTGGTCCCATTATTTTATCTATTATAATCAAACTTTTTAAAGAGGAACTAGATATATAGTATCAAGGTATTGTCCTCATGCGATGTTCACCTTTAATTAGGACTTCTTCCAGGCAAAAGTGTAAGTTACCAGGCCATCCCATGGGAGATCACTGATGAAACAAGAGTTTAAGATTACATTTACAGTCATCATTCACACAACACAGCTATTACATTATACTTTCCTGCTATTAGAAACTTCTGTTTGTGGCAAAAGGCAAATCCACCATCCTGCTCTGAAAAGCTAAAGATATGCATCGATACTGTCCTGTTGTATGGTTCCTAAAGCCAATCTGTTATGTCCCTAGATTTGTGTTGTTTAATGTGCTCTATCTTCTACCATGTAGAGCTGAATTACAGCTGTAACATGCACACTGGGTCTGAGAAGTAAAACTTAAGTGTAATTTTGCACGATTGTTACTGTAGTTTGCCTTCCTATAGTATTTCTACTGATCTGTAAGAAACACAACCCACACTAAGATGACATTATTGTACTGTTGATAATCTTACTGTAGTAAAGGAAACAAAGAAATTCTGTCTGTGTATCTCACAAGTCCTTGTTTCATTGCTTTGTCTAGTACATTGTATGAAGTTGTGGAATGCCTGTTAGTATCAGAGGGTTATGAAACTGAATATGGGTGTGGGGGGAAGTCATATATGGTGATGCTACAGGCATGCATCTCCTGTTTCTCATGAACTGAACATTGAACAGTTTTATCTGCATTGCTGTTATGATTGCACTGCTAACCTGCAGAACTCCACACAGGCACTATCCAGTCAATGAAAATTACTATCTTGCATTATGTAACCTGAGTCATAAACTTCATGCGACTACTTTGTTTTCTATATATTTATCTGCATAAAGAGAGTAAGACACATACATTTCCACTATAGTTCTTTATGCATGTACAGTTTCTGGTTTTAGTTGCTTAAGGCCTATAACTACAGCTTTAAAATCCACTAGTATTAAGCTTTTTTGAAGTCACTATATATACCGCCTTTACCAAGTGTGTTTTAGCTAATATATGTTAAGACTTATATGCGTTTTTTTAATTAATAAATATTAAGCTATTTCAGTTTCAGCACATAGTCTGAATTTTGCCATTATACAAGTTGCATAAATGCTCAATTTGAGTGAAAGAAGCCATAATCAGCTGTGCATAATCAGTTGTGGTGTGCATATTTTTCAGTCTCCTGTATGCATAAAGCTATTGGTATTTGATTTAGTGTGCATCAATATAGCATATCTAAACATTTGCAAAAGGGGGTGACCATCTGAGCTGAAACATCACTCGTGCTTGTGATGGGCAAAACATTAGCACCCCATGTAGCACCCCTAACGTCTAAAAGAAGAGAGCGTGTGTCCCGTGCCAGTCCTGTCCCCTGCCACCTCTATCGAGTTGCAGGCATGCAAACATGAGAAGGCACTTAAGTGCTAGGGAAGTGTTACAGTTATGGGTAAGATTAGTAACACCTTATCTTCCAGAGGATGGAAAATTGAGAGCATGGACTAATACAAACAGCAATGAAGATAAAATAAGAATGCCTTTTTTAAAGAGTTGTGTTTGATAATTTGTCCTACAATGTAATTACAGAACAGTCTGTACTCCAGAGTAGGTTGTGGTGAAAAAACCCTGGTCATAAGTATTTGCTTCCGATATATATATATATATATATATATATATATATATATATATATATATATAATATATACACATAATATATATATATATATATATATATATATATATATGGTGTGTATGTGTGTGTGTGTGTATTTATATATATATATATATATATATATATATATATATATATATATATATATATATATATATATATATATATATATATATATATATATATATATATATATATATATACATATGTATATTATTTATATAGTGTATATTATTTATATATATATATATATATATAAATGTATTAGTTTTTTATTTATTTATTTTATATATATATATATATATATATATATATATATATATATATATATATATATATATATATATATATTATATGTACTTTTTTTATATAAATATGTATATATTATATGTATATATTATTTATATATATTATATATAAAGCCATGGTGGTGCAGCGGTAGCATTGTCTTCTCACAGCAAGAGGTTCTCCCATTCGATTCTCGGCTGGAGCGCCTTCTGTGTGGATTCTGCATGTGCTCCCTGCAGTCGAGTGGCGTTCGCAAGACATGCGTGAATGGGCGTGCATTTGTTGAAGGTTGGGCATCGGGCTGGCACCTAGGCACCATAAAAATCGACTGCGAATGATTAGCGGAAAGGAGTTCCGCTGTGGCAACCCCTAACTGGGAAAAGCTGAAACAAAAACAAGTGAGCATCTAAATAATTGTGTCAAGTGTTTCCTATAAATTACTTAAGAATAATGATATTAGCTGTCCTAGTTACAGAAGGGGTTTATATTTCTTTATGATGGCATAATGGCTGTGAAATAGTGATCAAAACAGTAAAGGCATTTGATGCTCAGGTTTCAGTTTTCTAAGCAAGGTGTAGCAGGGTCTACTCAAAACATATCATATTGAAAAACAATGGGCAATGTTTGAATCAATTAACTACTTGTCTAAAACTCTTAAATTATGTGCTTATTTTCCCATAAATCTGATAAAGGGTGTACCATGCCGCTGTATTTCTATTTTACGTAATAATAATAATAATAATAATAATAATAATAACAATGATATAGAGAAACATAATACTTAACAGAAATGTTTTAGGAATTAACAATACAAATAAATATATTAATTTAGAGAAACAAATGTCTTCTTTGTTGAGATAACATTTTCCTATGACATTTGCATCCAAATTAATGTATATGACTGGTGAGCCAAATTTTTGTTACCATCTAGTTGGATAGTTTTATGAGCTAATCAGCAAATATTACATTGTATTTTATTTTTCAGTACATCCTGGCTATATGTCAGAAGCATTATGTCTTTCTTACTCACATTAATCACCATTGTAAATGTGGTATGTGCTTCACAGACAAACCCATTACAGAACAGTAAACTGAGTCAGGCAAAAATAACACTTCCCTCCCTCATCAGTGTCAATACATCCCTCAGACTTGTTAGAAGGAAAGTGCTTGACCAGACCATCCGCAAACCTTTCTAAGCATCATGGAACCAAATAGCATATGATGTAATCCCGGCAATTGATAAAGTATGCTGTACTAATGGATGCCAGTATCTATAACAGAGCATGAATATAACCTTAGTAGAAGTAACTGCTACATATGTAAGTATAACTTACCGATCATGCATTTATAATAGCACCACTTGCAAAAGTTTATTACAGTCAAACTTTTTAAAGAACACTTCTGATAATATAGATACTGACTTACATATATACACATATACATATATCTGACTCACAGATAGGATGCAGATAATCAAAATAGGGGAAGTTACAAAGAGACCAGTCATCAGGGGAGTCCTCCATAGTTTTGTGTGGGGACCTCTCCTGTTTGGCATCTACTTTGCTGAAGTAAAAGCCAAGATCAAAGGGCTCTGCCTAAGATTGCAAATCACTGCAGGGTAGTAGCAGTCATGTAATCCCCAAGTGACTTATGCAGAGGAA
This sequence comes from Protopterus annectens, assembly GCF_019279795.1. Classification (NCBI taxonomy): domain Eukaryota; kingdom Metazoa; phylum Chordata; order Ceratodontiformes; family Protopteridae; genus Protopterus; species Protopterus annectens. The sequence continues at coordinate 237,595,215 of NC_056725.1, read as the reverse complement.
GGTTTGTATCAAATAAATAACTGGTGTCAAAATCATAGTCTTGAAATAAATGCCAAAAGATGCATTATTGTATCCTATGGGAAGTCATCTACCCAGGGGAACTACAACATTGACAATACTCCCCTAAGAGTTGACCCAGTTGTTCAACATTAAAGAATTTATGTGGACATTGACCTAGCTTTTGACTAATGTGTGTATTGCTGTAGTGTAAGGAAGTCCTTCTATATTGCACAGCTTATTAACAAAATCAAGGGGTGCCATTACCCCCTTTCTCAGCACGCATGAGGCCATTCATTGAATGAAATACCCACTTTGACATGTATCTGTCCAGACACATGCAACAACTGGAATGCCCACAAAGGTACCTTACTAAAAGGCTATAACGTCTAAACAAAATGTCCTACATGGATCAGCTCAAAGCCATATCACCATATTCATTATCTTACAGACTTCTAAGAGGTGACCTGTTTCTGGCATACAAGGCATCCTTAGAGCTATTACTGATGGATTTTCTGCACAACAGCAAGTCAAACTGCATCAGAAATACTTGGTCTAGAGATAAACCTTTTCTGCAACATCAACAGAATGATTTGGAGGGGCTGGTATATTTCACAGAAGATACCACTGCTCTGGGACAGACTCCCCATCAACATAAAAAAAGTTCATCCCTGTCCATTTTCAAGTGCATATTAGATCATCTATGGATGGGAAACAGAAGACTTACTCAGGGACTGCTCCCTGTACTCTGGACAGAGGCAGCTCCTAAAAGACTTTAAAAGGATTGGGAGGGTGGCCTAATGGTTAAGACGTTTGCCTTACAAACAAAAGGTGCACGGTTCAAGTCTCACAAGGGATGATTGGCTAGGCTTAAAATGGCTTGCAAGGGCAATTAGCCTAGTATGAACCTATGACCCCATGCATGGGTCCCCTCAAATTATTGATGTTATGATCTCAGTTATTCTTATTGGGGATAATATATAATTATTGACCATGGTATGGGTAAAGCCATGGATAAGCCATAAAAAGACTACTTCTAAAACTAAAACCAAGCTCAAACGCAGCAGACAGTTTACCTACATAATACCCAAAAATCACTGCAGGAGCTATTGCTTACACCTTTAACATACTCATTAATAGATCCATCCAAGAATCCTATGTTTCCAACCTCTGGAAAAAGTATACATTCTTCCTCTCCACAAAGGGGGTACCTCAACCGATATTTCCATCTTCCACCCATAGCTATTCTATCCCCCATCTCCAAACTCCTAGAAAAAAATTGTACACACACAACTTCTACAATACCTTCTCAGCAATCAATATCCTTTCTTAAACTCAACATGGTTTCAGACCAAGCCATAGTACTTCAACTACCCTAATATCCTTTATGGACTTAGTCAATAAAGCTCGTGACTCTGGGAAGATTGTTTCCACTCTATTTCTGGACTTATCTAAGGCCTTTGATACTATCTCTCACTCACTCCACTTTTTCCAGCTTTCTAAAATCACACTATCTACTCTATGTCTCAACTCATTCAAAAGCTACCTGTCTGACAGAGAACATGCTGTAAAATGGCAACACTTTATATCCCCATATATCCACAACCCTATCTGTATCCCCCAAAGCTCCATATTAGGACCTCTACTCTTTATTATTTTTATCAACAACCTCAACGTATCACTTCAAAAGGGTCTCTTGTTCAGTATGCAGATGAATCTACTATTATCTGCACTGCTGAAAATTCATCACAGCTACAATTGATCACTCAATCTGCATTTTCCGACATAGAGACATGGCTGCTTAATAACCACCTGTCTCTAAACCCCAATAAAACCAAGCTCATAATATTAACTCCAAAGAAAAATACTCCCATCAACAAATCTCAAGTTTGATATATTCTTCCTGAACCACACAAAAATCGAATTAGTTACCCTCACCAAACTGCTAGGTGACATAACATTTGACCTACACTTACAAAATGACATCAGTAAGACTCACAAAAAACTGGGACTTCTTTACAAACATAAACATTTCTTCTCCCACTCTACAAAACAAGTACTTCCTTTCATCTATCTACTTCCTTCTCTTGTCTATGGTGCCCCATTGCTAATCAACCACCAATCCTCCCCAAAAACTAAACTAGAAATATGATATAACAAAACAGCCAAATTCACAACAAACACCCACCATTCCACCCACCACTGCACACCCTAAAAGCACTACACTGTCTCGAACTCCCCCACTATCTCACCTATCTCCAACTAACTACCACATAGAAATTACTTACAAAACCACAGAATTGCCCTGCCATAGATTCCTTATTTTCCCACTATAATCCCAACAAGTCCATAAAATCAGAAAATCAAAATCTCCTCCAAATTCAGAAACCTAAACCACCTGCTGGTCAACTACTATACTGGATAATAGCCAAACCTGGAACAGCCTTCCTCCAGCCATTTGCAACACATAATATACTTTTCCTTTAAAATAGCTCTGCACACTCACGTTTACTCTATTTGAATATGAAATTACAGTAAGTCACCTCCTTCCATAACCTAGTTCTTTGTGCCCCCCTACAATTCCCATAATCTCCTACTTTAACTAACGTTCTACTCACTGTCCTTCTGACATATGCTGCCTTACGACACACTTAATCACTATCAGTTTCTTACCCATGCCTTCTTATATCCTCCCCGCTTTTCCTCTTATATAATATAACTCATGTAGCATGTCTCTTAATGTATTTTAAGCTTAGATCCTCAGCTAAAATATACTTGCTAAGCATTTGATATTTACCTATACTACTATTACTTATCCGGGAGAATGTTTCTGTGCTGGCTTGACTGCGGCATCCTATAGGACAGACAGAGAGATGATATATTTTTAATGTGCTGTGAAGAATCTTTGGAGATGGAAATAGTGAAATTCATTAATAGTATGTCTGCATGCAATGTGTATTGCAGTGCATTCAAATGTATGGAGACATGAAGAAAAAGCACATTTTGCTGAGTTAATAGTAATAACCTTGGATAAGCCTTCAACACAGTTTGTCACACAAACAGCTATTTCAAATGTCCTCATTAGGTCTCTCTCAACCCACCCTTCTATGGTTCAAATCTACCATTCCAAAGCATATCAATCAGTGAAAAGCCACTCCACCCACTCTCCATATCAAATAATAAATATGTCCTGCTATTCTTTATTTTTATCAGCAGTAAGTCCCTAGATTAAGCAGTCTAATTTCCCATCAATGGTGACAATGTGCTTTTGACCTCATCCTTACAGATGTTATATCTGCCCACCCTCCACTAATGCTATTCCTCCCTTGATCATTTATATTTGATCACCAAAATATTCTCTTCCTCAAAACTTATACCATCCTGTTTGATAACTACCATTTTCAGAGATTACTCTAAAGCCAGTCTAACATCCCAGTCTGAGTTTCTGAAGAAATTCAAAAGCACCCCTTCTACTAACCTAGTCACTAATACAACTAAGTATATTTCTAACTTCTATGTCCATCTAAACATTTTTTATAAGTATAATGGGAAATTTAGAATTAAACTATTATAGTGGACATAATGAATAGACAAACTTTATAACAGGGAAAAACTACCTAGTTGACAAATTCAGTTCTAATTTCACACCAGCTACTCACTTCCCTTGCTCCCCCAGTCGCTAAAAAACACTTCCTGCAAAATCACTATATGTCAGCTCTATGATGCTCGATCCAAAGCCAAAAAAAACAATAGCTCCATGGGACTAGAGAATAAACCAGTTATTTACTATAAAGCAGAACATTTCTAAACCCCTTTGAAACCTTCTATAACCTTTACCTCTTCAAAGAGTATGTGTTTGACTTCAGAATAATGGCTGTCATGGCAGCTCTATCACAGACTGTGGCCACCATTGCCCTCTTAGCCTTGCTGGCATCATCTGTAGAACCATGGATTGTATCTTTGTCAGCTTCATAAGCAATGAAATTGGTGACTCATAAACCCTTGACAATTTAGCACTGTGAAAGTCATATCCTGCCTCTGTAATATAGTTAATTTATATGGAAGTGTGATGCATGCAATCAGTGAGGGACCTCCTGTTAGTACCGTTTAACTGGACCCTGCTAAAGCCTTTAATATAATTCCCAAGGTTGGATTTATTGACAAACTCTCTAGTCTAAACATAAATCCCATGTGGGTTTCTTTCATCACAGCTTTAGCAAACAGTTCTTAAATATAATGAAACATTACAAAGACTAGCTAAAACAGTAACAGGCAAGGAACATAATACACTAGTGTTATGATGGCTATGCGAAGTTAGAGGTGCTAATGTTGTAGCAATTGCATAGTACCAGAAGTTAATTGTAAACCAAAGCTGAGCAAAGAAGTAGAATTTTAGTGCTGAATCAAATTTCCAAATGTTTGTAACATAAGTACAATACCCCTTTTGACATGTACCTCGCAAAGCACATGCAGCAGCTGGAGATACCACAGAGGTACCATGAGGTACCACCTGGTGATACCACCAGGAGAATCCAGGGCCTCAAATATCTACCCTACACAAATAGGCTAAAAGACCTGTTCCTCTACTCAGTCTCATACAGACTCTTCAGAGGTGACCTCTGTCTGGCATACAAAGCAATCTCAGACCCGCCTTGATGGGACTGCTGCATATCCGCAAGTCAAGCTCCACTCGAGTAACCCACACTTGCGACCTTAACCTGGTCTGTGACAGCAGTAGGACTTGTTGGTGGGACAGATTTACTCCCCCTTAGGTTCATAGGTTCATATGTTCATAGGTAGGTACCAGGCTGTCGGCCCTAGGGCCTATACAAACCTAGCCAAAAATGTACCCTGACTTTTACCACCCAAGAAAATTATTTCTATAGAATAGACTCTATTTCCACGTCAAACAGAGTACCTCATTAACACGTTTTAAGCACAACCTGGATAACTGGATGGGGAACAGAAAATACACCCCTGGGATTCCATCTATGTCCCTGCTGGACAGTGGCATAGGGTGCTGACTTGTTAGAACATGGGCTAAATTCTTGGCTAGGCTTGTAAGGGTCTCAGGGCCAATAGCCTAGTAACTTCCTATGATCTTATGATCCTATGATCCTATGACAAAATCATTTATTATCACATATCAAAGACAAAATAAATGATATATAGAAACAGCAACAATATATTGCAAATTATATTATGATTATACTCCCCACATTTTTTAAACTTTTACATGTGATGAAGTGTACCGAAACACATAAAACATAAAATGAGGTTCTTGCCATTGAATCATGTCTGACTTATGGTACACAGCCTTAACAAATAAATGTAAAAACAAGTGCAGAAATCTGTAGGACACTTTTTTTCAGTTCTTATCCAGCTATACATGGTTGCAGATACATTACAATTAAAATAAAAAATGCCAGTCAAAATCTAATGTACTCTGGGATTCAGAAAAAAAAAAAAAAAAAAAACAGGCACTATAAGAGCAGACAAAAGGGTCTGTTTTCAACATTTCATCAAGTGAAATTCAAAGGTATGTTAGCCACAATGAGGAAGACCTCATTAGCTGCTAATTTACATCTCTGAATTGTCTTTAATTACTATGAGAGAATTCAGCACTTTTTTGTGGTTAGTAACTCAGGCAACTTATCCATGTTACTACCTTTTTGAGTGTTTTAATCATTTGTTCAATAAACCCAAGCCTTCCTGTGGATTTCAGCTTTGCTGTTCATATATTTATTCCTAGGAAATCCTGCCATGGGTTGCATAAAGCTCCCAACTAATCTTTGCCTTGAGTCACTACTAATGGTATATTTGATGGGGTAAAATATCACAGAGGAGATCCCTTGAACACATCTACTTCCTAACTTTGTCACCTGCATGGTTTGCTCATTATCAAACAGTCTACATGTCATAATACAGCCCATACCTCTCAACCTGTTAATGCAAAAAATCTGGACAAAGCTTGACAAAATGTATTAGAGCCGTTACTTATAAATATTGCCACCATTTAATTGCACTTTCTTGACTTAATTCACTTAATTCTGCAAAAAGATTTTCATTTTTGCTCAATAACATTCTAGACATTTAGCATATAGCTGCCACCCTGTTTTATACCTAGCTGTAATTGCTTCTCAGAACTCTTCATAATTCCCATACTTTGATGGGAGAGATAACTAATGCTTCGCCACTGGGATATAACACGGTTGCAATTTCTTTTTGGATAAAAACAGACTTGTCTTTTCTCAGCTCTGGCTCTGAAGTATTGTGAGTGCACAACTGCCATTCTTTAATGGTGGGTACTATGGAGCTTCAGGCCTGCCGCTTTCTACTGGCAGAAATAACTTAGCTTAACTTATTGTGGATCTACCGTCATACAACAATAATTGCCCTATCAAGTCTTGCAAATTATTCACATATGTAGAGACAAATAAATGTGGTGAGTGTCTTATCAAAAGTAATGTCTTTGGCAGCAACAGTTTTTTTTTTTAAACATTTTTTTATTGATTTTCATGAAATAAAATAATACAAGAAATATATATAAATATACACAATATATGTCTTAAAAACACCATAACATGGAACAATAACTGTTTACAATGTCTATAACAGATATAATGTTATTGTTGTGATTACATTTTATTTAGTAGTTTTTCAAGCTTCAACCAAGTTAATTTCTTATGTGTTATCTTAGTAGTTCTTTATGAAATAGTTTGCAACTCCCTACTGCATACAAGTTTAGCTAATAGTAAAAAATCTGTAAATGGTAGGATTTTTTTACACTTACAATTTGACGTAATGATTTTTCTTGCAATTGCAAGCAAGGACCAAAGAAGGTGCACCTGTATTTTGGGGATATGTGTTGGTATCGGTGCATTGAACAGTAATAATGAGCCAGATACTTCACACTTGTCCGACAACAATGCTTTTATGAAATTTCTGAACTCTATCCAGAATGGAGTTACTATTTTACATGTAAGAAACATGTTTTCCCAATCTGCACAAAGTATTTCCTCACATCTCCAACATTTATTAAGATTATTTTTGATATCAAGTCCATCTTATGTGGGGTAATAAAGATCCTATGGATGTATTTCCAAGTGAAGATTTTCCAAGAAGGGGATGATGTTGTGCTACTAATTGATTTAAGTACTAATTCTTTATTACTATCTGACAAAATGGATTTGTTTATTCTCTCTGTGAAATTCATTAAGGAGTCCTCTGGGATTTGCATGTTAGTTCTTAAAGATTTATATATACTTGACAATGATAGAATATTATTAATGTGCAAAGTGTTTATTTCACAAAGAAGAGAAAGTATTTTAGGTAAATGTGTTGTGCTGGTGATATGACATATTTTGAATTCATTAACTATGTATTCTCTAAATATTTGTATGTTCAACCAGTTGCTGTGCTTTATGCTATACCTGGCCATAAGAGAACATGGCCAGGTTTGTGGATATTATTATTGCAAAAAAACTGGTGCCAGGAAACTAAGCCATTTTCTTCCATTATTTTTATTTTAGATACATTGAAAGAGTCCATACATGTCTTCGTGTAAGCTTTTTGTCATGTGGTTTTTGTTTATTATCTTTTTAAAATTATCTAATATATAATTAGTGAAAAGAGAATTTTTTTATTCTTATTGGTATTGTAGAAATGTTCTTTGACAACAAGAAATATTTTTTTTATTATCTGAGAACATATTATTGTCAATATTTGTGTCTATGTCAGATAATAAGATACTTACATGGAGATTTTTCCAATTAGAACTATATTTAGAGTTTAACCATTGGCTCATCACATTAAGTATGGCTGATTCCGCATAAAGTTCTAAATTTGGGAATGCTATTCCCCCATCTTTCCAGCTTCTGTAGTGCCAAGCATGGCTGATTCTTGGCTTTTGCAGTAACCATATGAAATTTATTAACATAGAATTTAGTTGCTTCATTAACTTTTTGGATGGGGAGGCAATTAAAGTTTGGAGGTAGAACAAAATTTTGGGTAATATGATCATTTTTATTAATGACAGTCTTTCTTCTATCGTGAAATACATTTTTTTCCATCTATTTAAAAATTTCTTAACTGTGGATAATAGGTATTTGTAATTTGTTTTTAAAGTATTATTCCAGTTTGACTTTATGTATATTCCTAAGTACTTAATGGTGTCATTTGCCCAGTTAAAATTGATGCGTTTTCTTAGTAAAGTGTTTACTTTTTTATTTACTAATAATGTTTCTGTTTTCGTGTGATTAAAGCTTAGGCCTGAAACCTCTTCAAAAACTTGCAGGGATTTTGTTATATGATCTATAGAGGAATCTATATTTCCAATTGTTAGCATGACATTGTCCACAAAAAGTTGCATTTTAGAAATGTAGCTTGGACTGACAGAAAATCTCCTAATATTAGAATTTGCTCTTATGAAGTTAGCTAGAGGTTCTACTGATAGGGCAAATAATAAGGGGGAGAGTGGGCAGTCTTGTTTAGTGCCTTTTAGGATGTTGAGCGGACCTGATAAAAAAGTGCCAATTTTGTTAATCTGTTAATTATATTGATAAAGTCAGGGGAGAAGTTATATACTTCTAGTACTTTAAATAAATAGGACCAATTTATAGAGTCAAAAGCCTTGTTTAAGTCTAGGCTAATAATTGATAGTTCTTTTTTTTTCCTGTTAGCATGATCTACTAAGGAAAGGAACCTGATAACATTGTCTTGTACTCTTCTATTTAGGATGAAGCCTGCTTGATCATCACCTATTATGTTAGGCTTCAGTTGATTTAACCTGTTAGCTAATATTGATGTAAAAAATTTATAGTCAACATTTAATAGTAAAATGGGATGACACAAAGTTATTATTTTGGGGTCTTTGTCCTATTTTAGGATAGGGGAAATCATGGCATATTTCCAGGAAGGGGATGAACTTGTCTTTTTTCTGAATTCCTCAAAAGCTTGCAAAAGTATCTTTAATGTATCGTCTGTGAGTACTTTATAAATGTCTCCTATTAATCCATCTAATCTTGGGGCTTTGTTGTTCTTAAGGCTTTAAATCCTCTCTTTTAGTTCACTTAATGTTATTGGTTTGAGAAGTTTGGTATTCTGTTCTATTGATAGTTTGTTGCCTATGTTCTCATTTAAGAAGTTACTTTTTGGGACGCTGTTATTAATATTTGGATTTGTGTTATTTATTATTTCATGATGTTTTCTGAAAGTCTCAAGAATATCTTCTAAATCTGTAACAATTTTAGTTTTATTTTTAGTTTCATCAACAATTTCCCTTATATGTTTAACATTGGTTAAGTTTTTTGATTTCAAAGCTAATCTATGCATGCTTTTTGGGTTAACAGAGTAAGACTGTAATTTGATTGTTTCTAAATTTATTGCCACTTTGTGATAAAGAATTCCCATGTAATCAAGGTTTACTTGTTTCAGTTCTGTATTTGTGTTTATGTCTTTATTATTTACATTTCTTTTTAGTTCATCAATTTTATTGTATTCTCGATAGCATTCCTTTTGTTTGTTTAGGTACCAGGTTTTGATTTTACCAAAAATGTAAGATTTTAGTGTATCCCAGACAATAACTTTAGAAGTACTGTCATTGTCATTTATGTCTAGAAATAGTTTGTTTCTTTCAGTAACCATTCCTTAAACCCAGTTATCTTAACAATGTATGCTGGTATTCTTTGCCAATATACTAGATAACTAGATTTCATGAGGATTTTAAAGAAAATAGAGTTGTGGTTGGACATTGGACAGGAGCTAGTGAAAACTTCCTAAATGTTTGCAAATAAATAATCTGTAACCAATACCTTATCGATGGTAGTTTGTGTACCAAATCTGTATGAGTAATGTGTATATTTTAGGGATTTGGGTTCTATTTTTTCATAAATATCTCTTATATTTGAATTATTGCTGAAGTTGTTCAATCTTTTAGCAGGTGCAGATATCTTAAACTTATCACATTTACTAGTGTCACTTCTGGAGAGAATACAGTTAAAATCACTTGCATATATTATTTCTCCCTTAGATTTGATTGCAAGTAAGTCAAGATATTTATTCGCTGTTGCAGCTCCGACACCGGGTATCCAATAAGTACTGGCTAATGTGATTAGTTTTTTATTTATTTCTAGAATAATTAAGCAGAACATGCCATTTTTGTCTGAATATGTGTCGATTATTTTAGGTACTGGTAGTGTTTTCCACCACAATATCATAGTGCCTCTTCTTTTGGTCCGAAAATGAGACTTTGCAAGTATAGAGTAGCCATTAAAAGATATCCTATTCAATTTTTTTTCTATTATATGAGTTTCTTGCAAGAATGCAATACCTACTTTCTTAGTTTTCAAATATTTGGTAAAGCTTCCTCTCTTTATAGGATTGTTGAGTCCATTTACATTTATGGACAAACATTTATATGAAAACATTCCTATAGATTGTGTTAGATAGTAAAGATTCTGTTATGAACATAACATGAACACTGAGTATAACTGTAAAGCATTTAAAACTATTTACAAGTCTAAACATGGAATATTTAATTCCTGGTTTAATGAGAAGTTCCTCAAAACCACCTTCGTCCATCCTAAGAACAGTAATCTATGCACTTTGTGTGCTACTGCCATTGCAATAACTGTATAGAATGTAATAAGGAGTGAGAAAAATATAAGGCTACTCCTTAGAATTGTTACTGATTTCAGTAGTGAAATATCAAAGTGTGTGAAATTAAAGTTAATACGTTATTTGTGATAATTATGTATATTAGAAGTAATTATCTTTGTACAACCGAATCAGAGAGTAATTTTAAAACAAAAGACATAGTGTATTGTTACCAGAGTAGGAAAATAGTAATTCCTTTAGGTAGCTTATGTTTAGCTATGAGTCTAAAATGTTTTCCAAATAGAGTTAATAAAAAACATGGAACTATCAACAATTTTAAGCAAAAGCTATTAAGATTTAAACCAGAGAGCACAATAGCTATCCAAAAACTAGTAAGTAACTCTCCCTGTAAATTAATAAGAACAGGTATTGCAAGTCATGGCAATAACAAATGAAGAAATTACTAATACATGACTTCTGTACATATTATGCTAGGGACAACTATAAACATGTACATGTATACATGGCATAGACAACACAGTAATATGCAACAGTTGAACAGCAAATGCTATAGATACACAGACAAAGTAGGTTTGAATACCTCAGACCCCTATATACTGTTATGCAAACATAATGTAACGGGTTACAAAATTGCTGTCAGCAATATAAATGTCTCAATACATGTGCAAGGGTGATCACAACAAAATGGAAAGAGTTCACATATCTAGGTACATATTTTAAGGGTGGTTGTGTGGTAGTCATATAGAGCTATACCTATGTATACCTAGATAGAACAATGCATGTGAACTACAAATGTATACCAAAGTTCATGATTACTGACCTGCGCATATGTATCTTAGAATAAGCTATGTTCAAAAAGGTTAGCTATTAAAGCTAGATAGCAAAACAGGTATCTAGAAACTGGTAAGCAACTCTCTGTAAATTTATGAGAGCTGATACTTTTTTTTTACAGATTATAGTTAAATAAGAACATTGGTCTTTTAAAAGCACAAGTATCTTACTTTCATCAAACTGGGGATATAAATAAGTCAGTTAAACTGAGGAAAGCAGAATAATTATCATAAACAGAAAAGGAGAGAAACAGACAAATAAAAAAAAATATTTCTGTATGCTAAATATTTCATTAACTGAACACATAGAAGCCTTTCTGCAAACCTATCTGTGAACTTCAGGTAAAAGCTTGCTTAAATATCTGCATTGTTACAAGTAATTAAAACACTGAATATGCATTTTAACAAAGTCAAAATATCATTTACCATTAAAAAACATTTCTATAACAATGTGCAGCATTTAGCACTTACTTAAAGCAAACCCTTTCATTTCTCAACAGTCCTTTTGTTCTCAGCAATTCTGTGGCATTAACTTCCTTATTCTTCTCAGATAACATTATCTGAGCATGCTGAGAGGTCAAAGGTTATGCTGCATGTCTAGTCGTGCTGTTACAGTGATGTAATCAGTTTGTAAACAAGCAGGAAGTGTTCTAGGCTTGAGAAAGAGTTCTTTTGAAACTTTTTGCTTTTTTTGGCAGCAAAATGCAGCATGAAGGTAATTTAAACAAGTAGATTGTGCTCAAGAATGTTGTATGGCTCTCATGTATAGCAAAATAACAAGCAGAGAGAGTTAAGTAAATCATACATTGAAATGCTTAAAATACTTCTTTTTGAACAGTAAAGCTGTACATTGTAAAGCCCTCTTTCCCCTTCCACTTCCCTCAGCTTTAATATACTTTTTAAAATATAAACTTGGCACTACTTACATATTAAATAAAAACTTTCTGCTATCTATCTCATATTACTTGATAGAGCCAAACGTCTGTGCTGAATGTTTGTATGGTCACAGCAAATGTATACTTTGAGTAGAAATCTTATTATAACTTTATATGATGGTATAGTGTGTTAATTGTAATAAGTTTAAATGGAAGTAATGTGAATCGTTTGCACACTGTGTGAAGCTGTTGTTTGAAGGCTATTGTCATTTATTGACTGTGTCTGAGATTAAAAGAACAGTGTGAATGGATAAGAAAGTGAGGAGAAAAAAAGAATCAATAAGTGCTGGGTAGCAATAATATGTTACCATTGATGTAATGTATAGCCTGCATAATAAATGTTTGCTGTAAGGTGTTTATATTACTGCAGCTTATTTTTAAGTAAATATTTAAACAAGTTTGTTTATATTGAAGTACTTAGCAACTGTATATATTATTATGCAAAATAAAAGGAAAAGAATGAAAAGCAAGGGTTACAGACTGAAACAGCTATGAGTCACTCAAAGACATCTCTACAAGACAGCACTATGAAAAAGGAACTTCAAACAATAATCACCAGCACTCAAGACCTTTCTATAAAGGTGGATAATTTAGAGAAGATTATGGAAAATATGAAGAAAGAAAGCAAAACACAAATTGATGACTTAAAGGAAATTATCACTACTCACTCTGACCAAATAGCAGCTATAGAAGAATCAGTAAGTGAAATAGATGGCAGGCAAATGGAAAATGACAACCAGAGAAACGTTTTACTAAAACAAAATAACCGGTTACTAGAAAAGGTGGAAGACCTAGAGTGTAAATCCAGAAGAAACAACATTAGGATCTATGGAGTTCATGGAAGGGAATAATATGATTCTCTTCCTAAATGATTGGCTTCCAAAAATACTAAACCTCCCTGAAGCTTTATCTTTCAGAATCGAGGGAGCCCACAGGTCCCGGTCATATACATTTGCATCAAAAAATTCAACAGCTTTGAGATCCATCACTGTAAAATTCCTGTATACACGACAAAGACTTAATACTAAGAGCTGCATGGTCAGGAAATCCAGTCCAAGGCAATGGGAAAAATATAAGATTTGACAATGATTACATTTCTACTGTGATCACAAAGAGAAAAGCATGTGCCCCACTTATGAAAGACTTAAAAAAGCCAACATTAAAGCCCAGATAATGTTTCCAGCCAGAATCAAAATTACCTTCTCAGATGGTCAAAAAATATTCAATTCTCTTGAAGAAGCATCAGCCTTCATGAGGAAAAGCAACTTACTTGAGAAAGTAGAAGAAATGGACCTTTCTTTGCCCAGTCTAAAAAGATAAGCTGCTAATGGTAAAATAACTACAGCTGACAAATCTAGTAAGAAGCTTAAGGGGAAATAGTATAAAAAAATCACTCTCAAAACTTATTAACAAACAATACATCTGAAAACACAGGATACAAATAGAATCATAAGGTACAAACTTTCTACTTATTTAGTAAATATATATATACTTAAGGCTGCTTTCTTCTATATTACCAGTGGCAGCTTGTGGCATCGGACTGCAGGACTGCAGCCCCCCAGCTGTGTAAAGAAAAAGAAAAGCACAACACTTAAACAAAAATATTTTTTAATTATAAAAATTGACTAACTTGCATAAAAAATGAGTCCGACTGACTCGCAAAGTCCCGGAACTCGGACTGCGGATGCGCTTTGCTCGGCAAGTTACATGTTTTATTTTTGTTTTTTTTTTTCTCATCTGGTTACTTCCTGGACTGTTTCTGACTGCTGTAAAGGCAATCCAGAGTATAGGGAGTTCTGCATCAGTGCGTGATGCCCAGAGGTCTGTGTGGTAACCGCACAGTGAAGTGGAAGGGAGGTGGACTGCCATGTAAGCAAGCATGTACATGACGTGGATGGGCCAAATGGCTGTTGATTGGTTCTAGCTCTCTTCCTGGGCTTTATGTGCTGGGAATAGTGTGAGAAGCAAACAGTTGCAGTGAGTTAAGTGAGTTAACTAACTCATTAGCAGTTGTGGACTTTATTACTTGAAGACTGACTTCCTAACTTCGTTCGCTGGACATGATTGACTGCCACAGCTGAAAAAGAATGGAGAAGTTCAAGTGACTACACTACAGTACATTCTTTTGTTGGTGGTATGTGTAATGTAATGCAATATTTACTAGTAAATATGTGACATTATCATTAAATGATATGCTAATAATAGCAAGGAGCTAAATTACTATATATTTTGATAATACTGTACATAGCTGCTGTAGTCTATGATGGTTGCAGTTAAGTTGTGGAGTGAAGTTTATAAAGGAATTATAGTTGTGATGGATTCTAATACAAGTAATATGAGTCTAGGTATGGGGATGTGAAAGGTAGGGCTGCTGTTCATGAGGGCATTGGGACACCATCTTAACAACTACCAGTGTGTGCTGGAAATGTAGTAATGAGCTGAGAGTCTGAGCAACATGCAAAGATGAAAAGCTATTTGAGCTGAATGTAGAGTCAGAAAAAAACACCACAAAGTGTATTATTTTATTAGAGGAAGGTAGTGGTACACAATACAGAGATGAATGATGATAGAAGAAACTACATATATGAACCATGCAATTATGTCTGCTGCGTACAGAGGCATGATAGCTTATTGTAGCAGTTTTACTTTTTCAGTATTTCACCTTTCCTGGTATACAGAAACTTGATCCTTTATGGTCAAGTGTACTGTAATTTCGGAACTCCAAAGGGCATCTTACAGTTACTGTAATCTCTCCGCAAATGGTAAGAAGATGTTTAAATCTTGTGACTGAATTAAACATTTAAAGATGAGGATGAATGACCTCAAGCCCGGTTGCTTAAATGGTAACTCTGGATAACTGCTTTCTGATAGGAGGTAAGAAAAGAAAAGAAAAGAAAAAAAGACTTCCTTACACGACACTGATGCAGTATTGTTTTAATCTTTCAGACAGTGCACAGAGCTTTAATTGTGAATGTTAAAAAAAACAGTAAAGGTCCATATTTATATTATTTAAAGGGAGGCAACCTACTATCATACATTTTATTACTAAAATTATCTGAGACACTGGTAATGCAGTGCATTATTAAAAATAATAGAACACAGCTTTTAAAAAAACCTGTATCAGCACTTAGTGCTAATTAGCAGGACAAATTTAAAGTTACATATTTGAAGGTTCCCTAGACGGTAGTGGTCCCCCATTAAATGTTGGCTTTTTCCAGATTTCTTGTTCTGTAAAGTTGAGAGATACAGCTGTCTAGTAGATTTTACAAGGAGCTGAGAGCTGCAGGGAAGAGAAGTTTAGTGCTGCTTATGCTGAGTCTGCTTGCATTGTTAATAGCACAGCAGGTAGTATACTTGCTTTTGATGCAGAAGGCTGTGGGTTCTACTCCCATAGTATGTAGATGCATTGCTGATACTGTATTGTGTTGTAAAGGGAGTGGATGCTGCATTCCTTTCTGGCGAAGGTACCTAGTAACTATGAACCTGTTATCAGTTTGCCATCCATCCCCTACTGCAATATTACTAGCTTATCTTTTTTTTTTAATTTAACATAGGCAATTTATTCATCAAGAGCAACAGGTACTTTATTTGTAGATGAAATATAAAGTTGTTTGCTAGCAGCAACCTCTTGATTAGTTACAGATCTCTTTAATGTGGAATTATTTAGGTGAGTTTGACTTCTCCAGAGGTTGTGCATATTTACTGATACTGGTGGATTGTAGAAGTTTGAGTAGACTTTTATGATGAAAATATTCTGAATTGGGCAGTTTTGTCATTATTGGTGCATGCATTTTGTTTCATTGTTTACTGGAAAAATGTTCAAAACAATAAATTAAAATGCCCTCTAACAACTGTACTGTATTATACAAGGAATGTTATTTAATACAATTAGGAAGGTGTATCAAAGAACACATGTATGTTTCGGGTGCAAGGGGCCTATGATTTGAAAACGGCCCAAAGTTGATCTTTATCTGCCACTGGTAAAATATATTTTCTTTGAATGTGGGTTTCAATGCTGTTTCAATGAATGTGAGTTTCAAGGGCAGAGACGTTTTAATACTAAGTATTTTCATTGTGAAACTGCATTGCTTTGTTTAGCAGATTGTCTATTAGTGTTTGTGCTATAAAATGCAAAATAAAACTTTCAAATTAAATTAATTAAGAAGTAAAGCAGTATGCACATTACAGTGTTTATGGTAAATGGGGCAAAATAGCCAAGTAATGGGACATTGGAATGGCTGCAGGGGGGAGGCTCCATTTGACCAAGATTTTGTGAGGGGGGAAGGGCGGCAAACTCAAAGACAGCCCCGGCTGAACAATATCTCTCAACTGTCCAGATTTTTGCAGAATGAATACATTTTTGCTTCATATTTTTGGTTTGTTCCTCAAAATTTGTGGTTTTCTGGCAAACCATTTAGGAATGGGGTCACTAAATAATGACAGCCTTCATAACCTTCAGAAAAACACATGCTAAAGCAAGACCTGTTATTCTATCAACTAAGTTCATATAAGAGGAATTTTTAGTACTGTTTGTATGTTCCCCCAGTATATTTGGTCTTGCCCAGATTTCCTGTATTAAGAGGTTGAGAGGTACGTGCAAATTAATTGCTTTATAGAATTAGGAATATCCAGACCTCTCAACTGTCCCCGATTTTGGCTCAAAACATTGCTCTCCCCTAATAATCCCTCCGCAAAATGGCAATTTTGGAAGAAAATGTGGAGGGTTTACAATTATAAATAACTGTAATGATCAGAGTTATAGAGATTACTTTTATTTCAGAAATGCATGTAGATTCTTTTATTTTGTCAGCTGCTCAAGTTGCCAGTGCTAATATTAAAAAAGTGTCCCTTCTTTGACAGGTTCCCAGCTGTATTGTGTGGCAATTTTATATTTTTGCATCACATTTCTGGTCTGTTTTTTCATAAAATTGTGGTTTTCTGGCAGATTAGTGGCAAATCATTAAAGACTGAAGTTAGAAAGTAATGGCAGACATTTGAGTTTCAGACTTCATACCTTTCACAAAAATCATGCTAATACAAAACCTGTCATTCTATCAACTTTCTAAGTTTGTAAGAGCAATATGTAAAAATTGTCCTTATTTTTGGACCTTTGTCCCACTTCTATATATGGAAGAGGTATGGCAAATGTGTCAGAGCCATCACCGTCAGCCAGAGACATTTCAAATTGTGACATACTTGTTGCACCTCACTTCCCCATGTAGTGACTCTGCACGTGTCCAAGAAAGGCAAGGAGCAGTTATGCAGTGTAAGTGTGCAGAGTATTCCCCCATCCAAGGTAGACACAAGTACAACAGTGGCTTTTCATCTGTCCTTGATTTTGCAGAATGTTCTGGTTTTCTGTCATACTTTATACTGTTGATTTATGCTTCTTATTATTTAGAAAATGAATGCTGTTGCAGTGCCCTGTTGCTCTGTGTTTAAGTAGTACTGCTTTAATGACCATCAGATAAGCTTGTCTGAGATTGTAAAATGCAAGTAAGCTTCAATAATCATACTGTTAAAGAATTACCAACATTGAAAGCCTTTTTGTTGTCGCTATGCAGAGAATATTTACATAACTAGATAACATATAAGCCTCAGGTATTGAAATGCATATGACAAGTATTTGTAATAAAGGACAGTATTACAGTATTTTCAGAAGCTCATTACATTTGTTGGTGACTTGCAGTCATCTTTGCAGGCTTTATAAAGTTGTAAAAACACTGCCGCCACTAGAAGTCACTCGCCAAGATTTTATTGTTGAACTCACAAACAGTTAAAACAGATTGAGCGCTTTCTTCCTTCCAAAGGGATTTCATCAGAATCTATTAACATTCAATAATTCCCCCCTTAAATACTTTTTTTAAATATGATGATGTCACTCATTAAAAGCCATTACTGCTCATTTAAAGTGCTTGGTGCATAAAATTTGATTATGTTTTAAATATTCTTAAAACAACTATATAAATACTTTCATAAATATTATTTAAAAATAAATAAAATGTATGAATGGTGTTTACCATCCCAATTATGAACTTTTAACTCGTGTTTTCCCCATGAAACAAATAGATAGTTGTCAGGCAACAGGTCTTTTTTTGGATAAGAAACATTTTTACAAGTGAGGATATCACAAAGATTGCTACTTTCAACATGTTACTTGGTACTTTTATAAAGCTGAATATAAATTATAATTTAGAACTGCAGTGCAAGGAGAAGTGGTTTGAATTGAGTGCTGCTTGTTTTTTTTTTATTCTTGATTTTCACTGGCATTCCAGTAATGTATTTAAAAAGTAATGTATTTTTTTATGCCTCACAACCTTTTTGTTTCCATCTAGATATTAAGTAAGCTGTCATGTAGCCAATGCACTGAAATATTTTTTTCTTCTACACTTCGTTTTGTCGTGATTGGACTGTTGTAATGACGGTTTGGCACCCAGGGCAGCCGTATTTAATTAAAGTTCCAGTTGTTGTGGTTTTGAGCATAGCGCTGCCCCTTTCTGGTTGACCACACCCCTTCCCATTGGTCCTACCCATTCAGCTGTCTCCTGCAGCCCCCTTTTGATTTGAAGTCACCAGCCACTACTGTATATTACCTTTTTCTATTTCTCAATACAGCAGCAACAGGTTTTTAATCACTTGTAACAATCTGAGAAAAGGTAGAAATATTTTCTTCAGCCTGAAAACCTTCTACTAATTACCTCTAGTAATGGCATTAAATTCACCTCAGTTTCTTAGCAGAATTAAGTGTTAATCTTATGCTGAATATATGCATCCTGTATCTATTTCAAATTCTGTGTTACTTTTCTTTAGCAAATACTGAAAAGCCCCTTTGGATAATGGTAACAATTGTTTTATTCAAATTAACCCACAGAGAGCCGCACATATTGGGCCATATTCCAAAAGAATTGCTCTTAGTGTAAGTTTGCCCTGATTCTGGAAGACCTGACCTCAGTGAAAGTGATTTACTTTGGTATAAGGCCTATTTACGGCTTACTATGGGGACCAGATTCTAAAACATCTGCCCTTAGTGTAAGTGACTTACTTCAGCATAAGGCCTATCTGTGGCCTGCTACAGGAACCAGATTTCAAAACACCTGCTCTCAGCCTGCTTTGAGTTTAAGTGTTCACTTACACTGAGACCAGGTGTTTTGAAATCAGGCCCAACATTACAGTGCATGTTCCAGTTGTCCATTTGTTCTCAGAATGATGAAACCAGCAATACAATTGTCGCAAACCATGTACACAAGGTAACCCGAGTATTAGGCATGTGGATTTCATTTTTTATAAATAGATTTGTTAAGAACCTATCCATGAGAAAAGTTCCTAAATTAAATAACAGAGGTGAGAGCAGGTAACTCTGCATTTTAGTGTTTGAAATACTAAATGGCTGTTGGATAATGTTGTTGAACAAACCTGAGTTGAGGTGACTGTACATAGCAATTTGATTTTTCTGATATGCTCATCAGGAAACCCCTGCTGTTTGAGAGCTCCTTTCAGAAATTCCTAACCTATTTTGAAAAATGCTTTCTAAGCATCAATCCAAATTGATACAACTTATAACTTTTTTCTTGTGACATGTTTACTTAGTTAACATGGTTCTTAGCAGGTGAGGCCCACCTGTCCTTACTTTTATGACTTGCAGAGGATTACGTGGCACCAGGGAATGCAATATCCTGTCTAAGCAGTTAACCACATTTTTCCTAAATGTTTTCAGGTCTTTTTTTAGTAAAGAAGTGGACATATATGCCACACAATCATTACCTTGTTTTGGGGACATTAATACCTTTTCCTCTGAATTTCCTCAATATTTTTACTTCCTTCATTATCCTGGGTCCCCACCATTTCTTTTAATCCTTACATTAATCTGGTGTAGCCTGAAGCCACTCCTGTTATAAGGATGGCAATAGGTAGTATTACTTCCTTTACCAAAACTGACGCCATTGACATTATCTTAAAAGTTGTAATTTTCAGTAATCCCAATTCACTAAACATCATCTTCTCAAAAGAACCCAATTCTTGCTAAAATCCCCAAAATGTTGCCATATATTAATTTGCCATATTCTTGTTAATGCTCTCAGAATTAGTTACTATATTGCAGACTGTAAATTTCACTGCTGAAATAACAAATTCTCTAGCTTTTTCTATACACCTTCTCAAGATGAGTTTTTCTAATTTCCAACCATTCCCCCCCAAAACAGTATTTATTCCTCCATTAACAATTACATTTAAACATGGAGACTTTCATTGTCAGTCATTTGAGATTGTTTAAAAAGATATTTTGGTAGCTCATGTTTCTACTTAGTCTCCAGTTGTCTTATATATCCCTTATCCACATACTATTTACCTGGGATAATTACATTTTGTTTTCATAAATTATGGTTATTGTCTTCCAAATTGTCAAATTTTGTTGTATTAGACCGCACTGATAGCTAGGAAGATTCTATGTCAGATGTATCTTCTACCAAAAGTCTGCTACTCTAAACAATTGGAATTGTCTCTCTTGCTGTCTCTCTCACACAGACTGGCTTGAACATAATGGATCTGTCATGACTTTACTAAAATAAGGACTGTCCTGCCCCTGCATGACTGGCAGATCTTTGACCTCCTTTCAGGAATCATGCAGATTCTTTCCTTTTGAGACTGGAGCCTTTGATGGAGTCATTGTCATGGAAGAGTGGCTAGCATTCCTTTAGTTATTCAGTGTAGTTTGAACATCCTTATTTCCATTTCTACAAATATGCAGTCTTGTGCAGACCTAATGTTGCATGTTATTCTTGACATTCGTTTGGATGCTACATTTGCTACTGCTGTAGCTCATCATTTGCAGAAATTGCCTGGAATTTTGAATACCTTTTATAACATAGGTTCATAGTTGTGTACTAGGCTAATGGCCCTGGAGCTTTTACAAGCCTAGCACAAAAAAAAATTGCCCAGGCATCGTGACACCCGATGTTAATTCACAGTGCCCATATCCAGTAGTGCAACTGGAATGATACCTGGAGTGCACTATCTTTTACCCATCCATTCGTCAAGATTTTTCTTGAAAAGGGCTAATGAGGTGCTCTGTTTGACATTAATGGAAGCTTATTCCAGAGTCCGGGCAGTCTTTGGGAGATGAACCTGTCCCCCCAGCATGTTCTGTTAATTGTGGTAATGAGGTTGTAATCTCTGGAGTGTGTGGCATGGGGGGACTGGGATTTCTTTACTTGTAACATTTCAAGTAAGACTGGGTTGGACATGGCTTTGTAAGTCAAGCAGAGAGCTCCTCTAAGTAGACGATAAGAGACTGAGACTAGCTGAAGTTTCTTGAGTCTGTCTGTGTAGGACATGTGTTTAAGGCCTACGATTCTTTTTGTGAGGTACTTTTGTGGCCTCTCCAGCTGTTGTAGGTGTCTGGTCAGGTACATGCCAAACGGGGAGTTCTATTCGATGATTTGTCTAATGAGGGATGAGTAGAGAGGGATGATAACCTCTTTCTTCCTGAATGCGAAACCATTGGTTATAAGATGTACCATGTAGAAGGACTTTCTGACCACAGTGGCAATGTGGTGGTAGAAGGGGAGGTGGCTGTTGACCTGGGTACCCAGATCTCTTATGGCCCCTTCAGTGTTCAATGGGCTCCCATCAATGTGGTAATTCATGGGAACTGAGTTTTTTCCAAATGGGATGATAACACATTTTTTGGCATTAAGCTTCACGGTGTGGTTCTGACACCAGTCATTGGTCTCAGAGAGGCCCTTTTGTAGGATGTCTGCATCATTTGAGGAGTTGACAATGACTCCTAGCTTGCAATCATCAGTGAACTTGGTTAGCCAGAGTCCCTCTGTGTAGGCCTGGACTTCTGAGAAGTAGATGCCAAACAGGAGAGGACCCAGGACCAAGCCCTGTGGAACTCCACTCATGACTGATCGGCAGTCTAACTTGGAATCTGCAACTTTCACTCTGTGGGTCCTGTCTGTGAGCCAATTTGCAACCCACATAGTGATGTAAGGATTGATGCCTAGTTTGGTGAGTTTATCAATGAAACTTGAGTGAGGAATGGTATCAAAGGCCTTGGCCAGTCAACCAGGTTCAGTAGGCAGGATCTCCCCTTCACAAAGCCAAACTGTGTGGGGTCAAGAGTTTAGAGATTGCCTATGTCTTTGTTAAGCAGGTCTATGACGATGCTCTCCATAGCTTTGCATACCAGGCTTGTCAGGCTAATGGGGCTGTAGTTCCCAGGGTCTGTAGTTGCTCCCCCTTTATGGAGCAGGATGACTGTAGCAGTGTGCCATTCATTAGGGACATAACCTGAGGTAAGGCTGTGATTGAACAGGGCACACAAGATGTGGTGACATTTCATTTTGAAGCTCATGTAGGACGCAGCAAGGGATATTATCAGGTCCCATGCATGCTGTATTATTAGCTTTAGACAATGTAGCTTTTACCTGTGCCGCAGAAATGGTGGGTACCAGGTTTTCATCTGATATTGTGATAGGGCCCTTGGGAGGGGGGAGGGGTAAAGTTGGCACTGAATCGGTTGGCCAGTATGTTGGCAATATCTGTTGACTCAGTATAGAAGGTACCATTGTGCAATAACTCAGAGCAAATCTGGGTATTGCCTTTGAGGTTTTTTTATATAGCTATAGATAGGTTTGTGGTTGTTTTTGGTGTCAGCCGCAGTTCTGCTTTAGAGGATTTGATAAGGGATTTCAGCTTTTTGTTGAGACTGATAAGGGAGGTTTTCCAGTCTTGTGACTTCATTTTTTTTTCTGCAACAGTTCATAACTAGCTATACAATCACTGATGTTACACCTAAAAGTTTTACTTAATATTTTTAGATGAGTTCTATAGAGAGGAAAAAGGGATTTCTACAAAGATCCAAATGTTTTTTCAAATTTTTTTTGTATAGGGTGGATTTATATGGGAATTCCACAATACAGAATGAAAACAAAAGAGACCAGCACCAGGAAGAAGAAGCAGTGGATGGTTTTATTAGAACCAGACCGGTTTCAGCATAAAGCTTTCCTCAGTGGTTAAATTCCACAATACAATTTACCACTATTCTTGTGACAAATGGAAATAGCCTACTCAAAAGATATATTCATGAGATAGTAAAAGTCTGTGGCTTACGCAAAAACAAGGATGGCATAATGAACAATTTTATTAGTTAACATACTAGTTGTAGTTGTCCTGGATACTGGCAAATACCAGTCATCAGGCTTTAGAATAATCCAGAAATGCTGTATAGTGGTTATGGGTGGGGAGGCTTGTATTAAAAGTGAAGTATATATCTAGGTGATCTGACTTAACCAGGGAGGTTTTACTTGATTTTGTTGCGATGCACTAGGGCCGTTGTAAGTTTAAAATTAGCA